>NC_142359.1:42790749-42953945 GCF_059441175.1 Urocampus carinirostris
TTGAGTGACATGGTGTTTTCTTGTTTGTGGATTGGTCATTGTCCAAAAATTCTGTGTGTGTATTTTTCTATTTTCCCTTCTTATTATTTTCGTTTCTTGATTTTTATATGTGTTATCTTGCTATTGACCATCCCTCTCGAGGCATATGACCAGGGTATATCGTTAAATCACCAACTTAGCCAAATAAAACGCTTTTACTGCCCCCTTTTTGACAGTTTGATATGTCCTTTGGACAGTTCATTGATTTTCTAAAAATGTCTTTTCTCTTTAGTGGAACTCAGTGGCACTTAGAGTCTCGTTAATTCTATCGTGCTTACGTACTAGGCTGTTTTAGTAAATTAGCTGGACTAATCAATGGCCTAATTTTTTTTCTAAATTAAGGTACTGGTAGACATTATCTTAGTTTGATTAATTTCTATCCATTCATTTCCCGTGCAGTTATATTTTTGAATTATCATGATCTGTCTCGAAATCAATTAGTCCGTTATTTTTAAATTCCTATGATCTTTTCCAGGATTTGTCAATCTGTTTCTCATTGTCTTCTAAAAATGCTCTTTTCCATAGAAACTGTCTCCTTTTAATTTAACCAAACTATCATTATCATAATCTTTGTTCTGTGCAATAGTCTGTTCTGTGCAGCCCTTCGAGACCTGGCCTGACTATTAATACTCGTGTGTCCTTTTTTCCTTCTTTTAAAAAGAAAACACATTTCATTCTGTGACTGAAATAGCTTCTGCTACGTTATTAATGATTTCTAGTCTCAAATTTTCTTTTCTGTGTTAATACGTCGTTATTTTCAAACTTATTTCAAAATTTTGATTATTTGAAACAATTCAGATCACCTACTCTTTTGTGTGCAATATTCTATTGAGAGTAATCTGTTATTGAATATGGGTAAAAACTAAGGAAATAATATATTTCCGTATTACGCCTCTTTCGAAGTGGTCCATTTAAGAACGAACGAGAAAATAGACACTAAAATAAGGTAAGTTCCCAGTCGCAGTCTTTGCTTTATTCGTCTTTGCTTTATTATTAGGAGCAACACTACACGTCATAGAGTATTTACCCTTTCACTTTTCACATGTCCAACGAGAAATGATTAGATAGATAGATAGATAGATAGATACTTTGTTCATCCCCGAAGGGAAATTCACATTTCCAGCAGCTTTAGTCTTGTTATTTACATATTTTTCTTTTTAAACTACAGTGGGACCTCGCTACTTCGCGGTTTCACGTTCGCGGGTTCAGAGCTTCGCGGGTCCCAAAAAAAAATAATAATAAAATAATTTTAAAAATAATAATAATAATATTTTTATTTTTTTTAAGCCTTTTTGAAGGGGCGTCGCTCCTTCGCGGATTTCCACTTTTTGCGTGTGGTTTTGGTCCCCATTAACCGCGATCACCGAGGGATTTCTGTATATACATATATAAACACATATTAATATGTATATATATATATATATATATATATATATATATATATATATATATAAAACCGAGGGATTACTGTATTTTGTATAATTATCTTGTATTATACACTCAATGTTCTCGTTTGCCCACATCCCTGCATCCTAGACGCATCATTTTTGCTACGGATGCATAGTTTTAAATCAACGTGTGTCCCCGGAACACAACTTTTTGCCACATAATTGTCATTATTACCTAATTACTCTTTAACAAAGATTTACTGCACTCCAAACTTTTCATCGTTGTTTTGGTCTTGCGGTTCGAGTTTTTATTTTTCTGCACACCGATCTTGGCTAACGAGATCTCGTCGATCCGAGATTACGTCATTGTTGTGATACTTGTCGTTGAACGAAGGTTAAGGCCGTCTTCTTTAGAGAACTGGCTTTTTTGCCTAAACTCATCAAAGGGAGCGTCTCTCAAACAGCTCACTTACTTTGGTGATTGATATTACAAAATATGTTGTATGAAGAAGTTAAGGAAAGAAGGAAGTACAAAAGGAGAAAATGAAAAAAGACAGGCCTGTGGCCATCCCCCTGATTGGTACATTACCAACAAATTCGATGCAGAAAATTTGATGATTAAGACTGAATGAATATATAGATTTCTACTATATATTTGTCATCGATTTACAACCTCAACCTCGATAACACTAAATCTAGGGGGGCCCATAGATTTCTGCCGGGACCCACAGATCCCCGAGCATGCGAGTCCCCTCAGGGGCAAAATGAACACTGTACACTATTACCCTATTCTTTTACATCTATCATATTATCATTAATGAATGTTCAGATTTTAAACTATTTCATTATATATATATATATATATATATATATATATATATATATATATATATATATATATATATATATAGATAGATAGATACATATATATAGATATATATATATACTGGACTGTCTCAGAAAATTAGAATATTGTGATAAAGTTCTTTATTTTCTGTAATGCAATTAAAAAAACAAAAATGTCATACATTCTGGATTCATTACACATCAACTGAACTATTTCAAGCCTTTTATTATTTTAATATTGCTGATTTTGGCTTACAGCTTAAGAAAACTCAAAAATCCTATCTCAAAATATTAGAATATCATGAAAAAGTATACAAGTAGGCTATTCAACTAATCACCTGAATCATCTAATTAACTCGAAACACCTTGCGAGGGTTTCCTGAGCCTTAAAAACACTCAGCTTGGTTCAGTAAACTAAATCACAAGTATGGGGAAGACTGCTGATCTGACTGCTGTCCAGAGGACCATCATTGATACCCTCCATCAGGAGGGTAAGACACAAAAATAAATTTCTCAAAGAGCAGGCTGTTAACAGAGTGCAGTTTCAAAGCATATCCACAAAAAGTCTGTTGGAAGGGAAAAATGTGGCCGGAAACGCTGCACAATCAAGAGAGATGACCGCAGCCTTAACAAAATTGTGAAGAAGAGCCGCTTCCAGAATTTGGGGGAGCTTCAAAGACAGTGGGCTGAAGCTGGAGTCCAGGTATCAAAAGCCACAGTTCACAGACGTGTCCGGGAAATGGGCTACAATAGCCGTATTCCCATGGTCAAGCCACTTCTGAACTCAAGACAACGGAAGAAGCGTCTGACTTGGGCTATGGAGAAGAAGCACTGGACAGTTGCAGAGTGGTCCAAAGTCCTCTTTTCAGACGAAAGCAAGTTTTGCATTTCATTTGGAAGTCAAGGCGCCAGAGTCTGGAGAAATGCTGGAGAGGAGCAAAATCCAAGTTGCTTGAAATCCAGTGTGAAGTTCCCACAGTCAGCAATGGTTTGGGGAGCCATGTCAGCTGCTGGTGTTGGTCCACTGTGTTTCATCAAGTCCAGAGTAAATGCAACTGTGTACCAAGAGATATTAGAGCACTACATGCTTCCATCTGCTGAAAAGCTCTATGGAGATGAGGATTTCATTTTCCAGCATGATCTGGCACCTGCCCACAGTGCCAAAACCACCAGTAACTGGTGCACTGACCATGGCATCACTGTCCTTGATTGGCCTGCTAATTCCCCTGACCTGAACCCCATCGAGAATTTGTGGAAGAAGATGAAAGACACCAGACCTACAAATGCAAATGAGCTGAAGGCCGCTATCGAAGCACCCTGGGCATCAATAACACCTCAGCAATGCCACAGGCTGATTGCCTCCATGCCACGCCGGATTGATGCAGTAATCCGTGCAAAAGGATTCCCAACCAAGTACTGAGTGCATCAATGGACATTTTCAAATGTTTGATTTAGTTTTGCTGTTATAAAATTATTTTTTTACTTGGTCTGAGGAAGTATTCTAATATTTTGAGATAGGATTTTTGAGTTTTTTTCAGCTGTAAGCCAAAATCAGCAATATTCAAATAAAAAGGCTTGAAATAGTTCAGTTGATGTGTAATGAATCCAGAATGTATGACATTTTTGTTTTTTTAATTGCATTACAGAAAATAAAGAACTTTATCACAATATTCTAATTTTCTGAGACAGTCCAGTAGATATCATGTTTATGGTTCATACCGGCTGAATACAAACACATGAAACATTTTCTTGTTTTTCACCTATTAACACCCTTTTTTATTTTACTCACCTTAATTCATTTAATACCTTCCTCTTCGTTCCATTTCCTGGTTCTTCTATCTTCTGTGATTCTGTTGATAACTTGATTATCTTCAAAATTGATATCGAGTTACTCACCTCTAAATCTTGTTTTCTGTACCTCCTTGGTCTGGCCATGGGGGTCGCAATGTAGAGTCCAAATGAGACAAGAGCCACATCTCATTATTATCTCAATTTCTAGGACTTATAAGGCAACATTAGTGAAGTAGTGTTATTCAATTAATTTTTACCTTTACATTTCACTTTCTTTTTGTATGCCCTTTGTCTCTCTTTTCCTTAATTTTTACTTTACTTTTCTTAAGTGCCCTCTCACACTGGCTCTTTAGCTCACCAGCATAATGCGAAAACGACGTATAATCATCTCACTTAATTTTAATTTTTCCCTCAAACCATTAAATCTACTATTTTAGCTTCACCTATTTAATGTGAAAATTATGTATCTTGATCTGCAACAAGTTATATTACTCATTTGTATTCCAATCAATACATTTTCATTCCATATTTTTTTAGAAGAAAGTGTTAACGATTTTTCAATGTTTTTGTATAAAAATGCCTTTATCTCAAATTAATCTATTTCAATTCACTCAATTAGATTTTCCCTGGTCTCTCCAGTCCTTAATTTTCCAATTTTTCGGTATTATTTGATCTTTTTCAGTATTATTCTGGCATTATCTTGATTTAACGCATCTAAAATCACTCACTCATATTTTTCCTTAACTTCTCACTCCTTAATTTATAGATTTTCAATTAGAAAAAAAACAAAAAAATTGGGGACTAAAAAAATATCTCTGGGACATTCTGTGGCCCGCGGTCCCTATGTTGCGCACAGTCCGCGTTGAACACTAATTTTTTAAAAAGTTAATTTTTCGACTCCTCATGACATTTTCTATCAGTTCCTCTTAAAACATCACTTTTTTTTAAAAATCTTTGCTATTTTTAAAGACAATTTGTATCACTTTAAGAGCACTTTGAAACGTTTTTCTAAACTCAAATGACAAACATAAGACAATGGAAGTGAAAGGTTTATAGGAAAGATGACAAAACCCTTCAAGACAACAATTAAGACACACAGGGCCCAGACAAACGGATTACTAATTAAAATTGTTTAATTTTAAAACGTTCACATTTTCCCCTTTACTGAAGCCACGCGTTTTATTTTGATTGATTAATTTTTACACAATTTCCACAGGGGGCTCCGCCACCCACGGAATTTAACTGTTTTTCAGAGGATCGCGTCGCCCTTGGTAGAAGTTTGACTACAGTAACCGCGGTCTTCAACGGTTCAGGAATGTGTATTTTTGGGCCTGTGAGCCGACTCTCTTTTCGCAATTTACCCGACCCGGAACACCCCATCCCGTTTCAAACTACTAGCATAGTTTAAAAAAGTAAAGTACCACTAATTCTTTTATTCGTTCTTTCTTGAGTGAACGAAAAATATTAACCTATAGGATTTGTACAGGGCCTTTCTGCCCTTTCCGCGCGCACCCTCTCGCTCACTATCGCCCCCATCGTTAACGTTGTTTAATTTTAAATAGCTTTTTTTTTTTTTTTTTTAACTTTTTATTTCTCACACCGATTTTGACAGAGGTTTGATTCCCCCATCTTACATCAACACAAAATATATACACTTGACACATTCATAAATAACAGAAGGAACAACAAAGGACAAAAAATGCTATTAATAGAAAAGAAGAATAAATGCTCATACAATAAATCCATACAAAAAGAAATATATATATATATATATATATATATATATATATATATATATAAAATTAATAAATCAAAATATACACCCAAAGAAAAAAAAAGAAAAAAAAAAAAAAAAAAAAGAAAAATACACACATAATAAATAGGGGGAGGTGTTTAGACATCAAGTAAAATTTGTGTGATAGGCTTCCATCTTTTCTCAAATTGGTCAAGTTTCAGTTGAAGTCTTGCAGTGATTTTTTCCATAATGTACATTTGCTTTAATTTGTCTCTCCATTGTTTTATGTCAGGAGGTTGTGGTTTCAGCCAGGACACTGTGATCATTTTCTTTGCTACCAGAAGCATTACCCTTAGTATATATTTCTGTTGACCAGATAGTAATTCTTCTGGCAAAATTCCTATTACGTAAGCCTTTGGGTCCAACCGCAACTCCCAGCCCGTGATTAATTTTATTTCTCTCTGGATACTTCTCCAAAAATTTAATATTACAGGGCAATTCCAGAAAATATGCGTAAAGTCACCGACCCCCCCACAGTTACGCCAGCATAGATTTGAAGTATTTTTATATTTTGAAGTGATAGAGGGTGTATAGAAGAATCGCATTTTTACTTTCCATTCAAACTCCCTCCATGTCGGGCTGTTGGTTATTTTGTGTCCCTCTTTCAATGTTTTTTCCCATTCGTTGTCTTTTATCGCTACATTAGTTTCTTGTTCCCATTTTTCCTTAACTGCCATGTCCTCATTACTGAGATCCATTCTCAGGGCTTTATATAGTTTTGATATAACCCCCTTTATTGATTGTCCTTTTGTATATGATATTAATAATTCCTCTACCTTAGTTGGCTCCTTACATATTTTCCCCCATTCCTCGTGTTTCTGGAGGTAATGCCTTAGTTGCAAATATTTGTAAAAATCATTTCTGGGTAGGTCAAATTCTTGTTGGAGTTGTTCGAATGATTTCATTGTCTGTGCTTCCAATACTTGGGTAATCAACATCAGTCCTTTTTGGCCCCATTTTTGAAACCCTACCTCCATAACCCCAGGTTTAAAGTCTGGATTTTTCGCTATTTTGGTAGCCCTATTCACAGATCTTGATATTTTTAATTTTTTTGTATTGTTGACCAAGTTTTAATAGTTCCCTTAATCCATTCATTCTGGATTTTTAATTTCTTCCACCTCGTGGCTGATATGTATGGTAACGATTCCACAGGCATATTTGGACAAGATCGCTGCTCCATGTCCACCCATATCGTATCTTTGTCTGTAGTAATCCACAAGATGAGTGCTCTAATTTGAGCTGCCCAATAGTAATATTTAATATTGGGTAGGTCTAGGCCCCCCTTTTCTTTAGGAGCTAACAGGGTTTTGTATTTTATTCTAGGTTTCTTGTTTTGCCAAAGGAATTTTGCTATCAACTTATTTAACATTTTAAATGTGGATGCCGGGATCAGAATTGGAAGGGATTGAAACAGAAATAATAGTCTTGGTAATATGTTCATCCTGATTGTTTCTATCCTGCCGATAAGACTTAAGGGCAAAATTTCCCATTTTTCCAAATCTTTCCTTATTTCTTTTATCAACATTCCATAATTTGCATCAAACAGTTGTGTGGTATGTGGTGTAATGGTCACCCCCAAATATTTAAACCCTTTATTTGTCCATTTAAAATCAAATCTTTCAATCACATCTGTTGGACATTTTCCTGATATCATCATTGCTATTGATTTGCTCTCATTATTTGAATACCCAGCTACTTCTCCATATATTTCAAGGCTCTCCAACAGTGGTGGTATTGATAACGAAGGTTCCTCCAGCATTACCAACAGGTCGTCTGCAAACAGTGATATTTTATGTTCTGTTCCTCCTTCATCAAATATCCCCCTTATTTGCTCATTTTGTCTAATAGATTCTGCGAGTGGTTCTATGCTTATTGCAAACAAGAGTGGGCTTAAACAATCTCCTTGCCGGACTCCTCTTTTGATTTCAAAGAAATCTGAACAGTGACCATTTACTCTAAGACGAGATTTAGGATTTTTATAGATTATTTTCACCCATTCAACAAATATTGGAGGGAAGCCAAAAGCTATAAGTGATTGATGTAAGAAGCTCCATTTCACCCCATCGAAAGCTTTTTGTGCATCCAAGCTCAGTAACATCGAGGGTTGGGTCTTAGATTTTGAGCTTGTAATTATGTTTAGTATCCTCCTAATATTGTTTGCACCCTGCCTTCCCGGAATAAACCCTGTTTGATCATTTCTAATTAATTTCGCTATAAATTTCTGCATTCTTTTTGCAAGTATGCTTGTAAGAATTTTTAGATCATTACAAAGTAAACTAACTGGTCTATAGCTTTCACACAATATTGGGTCTTTTCCTTCTTTGTGCAGGACTGTTATGATGGCTTCCGACCATGCTTTGGGGGGATCTCCTTTTGTTAGAGCATAGTTAAATACTTTCTGCAGTACTGGTGTTAATTCTTCCTTAAAGCTTTTGTAGAACACCCCCGGGAATCCATCCGTTCCTGGTGATTTATTTATTTTTAAGTTATTTATTGTATCTTGTATTTCCTGTTTTGTAATGGGGCGAATAATTTCTAATGTATCCCCTCCTGTTAGTGTCGGTAAATGTAGTTTTCCTAAAAAGTTTTGTGCCGTGTAGTTATCTAAGTCATTTTCTGAGTCCTTGTATAATTCTTTATAATAATCTGCAAATGCTTCTGCTATACCTTTGGGTTTTACTAAACATTGTTTAGAGATAGGATGTTTTATTTGTGATATAATTCTATCCGTTTGGGCCTTTTTAAGTTGGAAGGCTAGCAGTCGACTGGCTCTATTGCCCATTTCATAGTATCTCTGGTTCACAAAGCGCAGAGCCCCTTCTGCTTTATTTGTCAAAAGTTCATCTAATTTGCTTCTGGTTGTTTTTAATACCTGTAATCTGGATTCGCTTGGTGTTTTTTTATGTTCTTCTTCTAGTTCCTTAATCTTATCCTCCAATTCCTTCTGATTCTTTAAGCGTATTCGTTTCAGCCGGGACGATATTTCAATTAATTTCCCCCTTATTACAGCTTTCCCTCCTTCCCATAATATTGATGGAGAAACCTCATTGTTGTCATTGATTTGGAAATATTCTTTTATACACCGTTTTATTTCCTGTACTACGTTTTTATCTGAGAGGAGAGATACATTCATCCTCCAATACCTAAAATGGGTTTCATTGTCTAAACTTAGTTTCAAAGTAATTGGAGAGTGGTCACTTATAGTAATATTCTCTATACCACACTCTACTACTGTATGCATATGTTGTCTTGAAATGTAAAAGTAATCAATTCTCGAATAGCTGCCATGCGGGTTTGAATAGAAAGTATAGTCTTTAGTTTGGGGATTCTTCTCTCTCCATGGATCTATCAATCCCAATTCTTTAGTTATGTTATTCAACATCCTCGACCTCTTTGTGTTTGTTCCATGTACTGAAGGATACTTGTCCACTTTGCAATTCTGTACAGTGTTAAAGTCACCTCCTAAAAGTAACATTCCCTTCGCACAGTTGGTTATTACTTTAGCTAATACTTGAAAAAATGTCCCCTTTTCCTCAACTGGTGCATAAACATTCATTATTGATATTTCCCAACCGGCCATTGACCCTATAATCATTATATATCGCCCCAGATTGTCCTTCACTTCTTTTTCGACTTTAAACGCCACCCCTTTTCCAAGTAAAATTGCTACTCCCCTCCTTTTACCATAGGATGCGTAGAACACCTGGTTCACCCATTCTCTTTTTAGCTTCTTATGTTCAATCTCGGTCAAATGTGTCTCTTGTAATAAGGCTATTGAGCTCTGCAATGTCTTGAGTTGATTCAATATCTTCTTTCTCTTGATGGGGTGGTTTAGCCCATGTACATTATATGAAACAATATTTAGATTGCTCATGCTTTGTATTGAGTCTCACTGATTTTTGAAGCATACAGAAACACTACGTTAATTACTAACACCTCCATTGACAAAACAAACCAAATTACTAACAAACATATTGACAAGCACACATAATTTCCCACCAAAAAGAAAAAAAACACACCCAAAAAACAAAAACCCATGTCTTCCAAGAGTCCAATTGGAGAGTTGTGGCTACCCTCCTGGAAATATGCACTCAGTGCGTGAACAACTTTTGTACCGTCGTCCATATTTATAACTAACTAAATATTTTAAAGTAGCTCTATGCCAATATATATACATACATTGTTTTGATTTAAAGATAACAATTTTACTTGGTATTTTACTTACTTCTAACTTATTGAATTTATAATAGAAAGGGCATATATGGTCCTTACTCTTTCTCCCCAAATCCGAATATGGCTTCGTTTTGCTCCATAGAAGCTTGTAAGTCACCTTCTATGATGGGGGTGTTCCCTTGTCTTCCTCTCGATTCCGGTCACTGTGGTCCAAATGTTC
Organism: Urocampus carinirostris; assembly: GCF_059441175.1. Taxonomy (NCBI): domain Eukaryota; kingdom Metazoa; phylum Chordata; class Actinopteri; order Syngnathiformes; family Syngnathidae; genus Urocampus; species Urocampus carinirostris. The sequence goes on from NC_142359.1 coordinate 42,801,002, forward strand.
TTTGACAACATCTTTTGCAGTGTCTCCGTGTTGTCCTCTTCCACTTCGATCCCCATTTCTTTTAGCAATGTTGCTGCCTCCATCAGTGTAGAGAATGTTCTTGTTCCTGAGTCCAAAAACATCTTCAGCTGGGCGGGATATGGTGATTGTGCCTTTACGTTCTTTTCCTTTAACTTTTTGATAACGTCCCTTACTTGTTTCCTCTTTTTTTGGATTTCTGTGGTGTAATCTTGGTTGAAGTAAACGGTCTTGCCTTCGTACATTGTCTTCTGCTTCCATGCTTCTTTCATTACGAATTCTTTCACTATGTAGTCGGTGAAACGTACGATAATTGCCCGTGGCAGTGCTTTACCTTGAAACTTGTTCCCCAGTGAGCGGTGTGCCCTCTCAATGCGCACATCCATATGTTCTGTTGTCGGAATGTTCGATTTAATAAAGTTTGTTATGAAGCCGATTGTGTCGTTTCTTTCGGCACCCTCAGGGATCCCATGAATTCTTATGTTGTTCCGCCGTGATCTCGACTCCAAGTCCTCACACTTTGTTGCTAGTTTGGCAGTTTGTTGGAGCAAGGAGAATGTTAATTGTTCTAGTTTTGACGTTCGCTCTTCCGTGTTAGCATGTAGCTCCTCCATGCTTTCCACCCTCCGCTCCAGCAACCCAGTGCGCTCCAGAAGTTCTTCGATGCTTTTTTCCAGTCTTGTCATCGCAATCTTGTTGTCCCGGGCTGCTTCCGTGTGTTCTTGCCGTAATTTACGGACTTCATGGAGGATGGCCGAGTCACGTCCTTCGTCAACCGATGACATTCCTTCTGCTCCCTCGATCTTTTTCTCCATAGCGCCCTTTTCCTCCACAAGTTTCCCCTTCTTGACCATGTTTTGTTGAAGAATTTCTCATAAATATGGGTCACAATTTTTTTAATATTATAAATATTATCCTAATTTGATATTAATAAATTCACTTTACCTGAATAAGTTTGCCAACTTGGTTCGAATGGAGGTTGTCTGTGCCGATTTCAATGTACTCTTTCGTTGTTAGCCTAATATTGCTTTCGTCGCCATTTTGTTTTTGCTCCAAGCATGCCATGCGTTCATATGCAATCTACGAAAACCATCCAGATCATCGGCACCAAGATGTTGGAGCTATATATTAATATAACTCCATTGCTGGCGAATACATATTACATTATATCCAATAGATAAACATTAAAAACGTATTGAAAACAATGGAGTTAGACTGAAAATGTGTGTGTGTGTGATGATTACTTGCATATTGAAAAATAGAAAAACAGGTTAAACGAGTTGATTTCATAGCATAGGAGTCTGAGAAATACACAACTAAAAGTTGCCTACTTTACATATACAGTGGGACCTCGCTACTTCGCGATTCAACGTTCGCAGGTTCAGAGCTTCGCGGGTCTAAAAAAAAATAATAATAAAATACAATTAAAAAAAATATAAATATTTTTTTTTGTTTTTTTAAGCATTTTTGAAGGAGCGTTGCTACTTCGCAGATTTTCACTTTTCGCCGGTGGTTTTGTTCCCCATTAACCGGGTCTAAAAAATAATAATAACAAAATAAAATAATAAAGCATTTTTGAAGGGGCATCGCTACTTCGCAGATTTTCACTTTTCGCGGGTTGTTTTGGTCCCCATTAACCGCGATAACCGAGGGATTTCTGTATATACATATATATATATATATATACATACATACATTGAACGTACCGTAGTTTGAATTTGCAGACTGTTCTTGAATGTTTTCCTTTTCAGGTAGAAGAGGGTATGCACCTTTTGATCACGGGCCCCAACGGCTGTGGAAAAAGTTCCCTTTTCCGCATCCTCAGCGGTTTGTGGCCCGTGTACAGTGGACGCCTTTACAAACCTTCACCTCAGCACATGTTTTACATCCCGCAGAGGTACGTACACACACGCACGCCAGTGCTTTTGTTTAAGCACCCTTAAAGTGTAATCTAATCCATTGTAACAAGAGCTTTCAAATAAATACTAACCGATTGAGAACACAAAAGCAGTCCTTTTATCCAATTTTGTTTATCTTCCTTTTCTCTTAACCAGCTCGGTAGCCTAAATGGTAGGGCGCCCGCTCGAGACTGGGAGGTCGCTGTTTCAAGCCTCGGCCAAGTCATACCTAAGACTTACAACATTGGTACTCATTGCCTCCCTGCTTGGCACTCGGCATTAAGGGTTGGAATTGGGGCGTTTGGTCACCTAATGACTCCCAACACAGCAGTTGGGTCTAAAATAGCGGCGCCCTGTTTGGCTGCGGCTGCATCGACTCGCTACAGTTTAACTGTACGGGTCAGGTATATCGACATTTCGTTTTGTGTGCATGGTTACAAAGATTGACAATAAAAGTAAATTCTATTCTATTCTTCTATTCTAAAGCCTTTTTTGCGTGAACAAGATATTTTATACAAAAGACCAAGGCTTTCATACTTTTTTTAAGCTATGCTGAACTTTGACATTAAAAATAAACCTTTTTTCCCCATCCATTTTACATTGAATGAAAATATTTTCTTAGACCACCTAGGCGTACTCTGGCTTTAGTTGAAATGGAAACTGAAATATGAGAGAGAGAGAGAAAATACTCAATCAACACCCTGGTATTTTGCTATCTCTCCCACTTAGAAATCATGCAGGGGGGAACTTGCCCACTCCTCCACACAGATCTAGTATAGATCAATGAGGTTTCTGGGCTGTCGCTGAGAAACAGGCCGTTATAGCTCCCTACAAGGATTTTCGATTGAGTTCATGTCTGGAAACTAGCTGGGCCATGCTCGAACCTTGATATGCTTCTTACGGAGCTACTAAAGGGAAGGAGGTTGTTCCCCAAAATCTCACAATACATTGCCCCTCTCATCTTCTCTTAAATGGAGTGTTCTCGTCTTGTTCCATGTGCAGAAAAACACCCCAGAAGCATGATGCTACCTCCCCCACCTGTCGGGATGGTGTTCTTCGAAATGTACTCTTCATTCTTCTTCCTCCAAACAAAACATTCTCCCATGACTACTCCTCTGTATCATCCAAATGGTCATATGCAAACTTAAGACGGGCCTTGACATGTGCTGGTTTAGGCAGGGTAACATCTTTGTGCCATGCATGATTTCAAATCATGACGTCTAAGTGTTATACCTACAGTAACCTTGAAAATTGTGTTCCCTGCTCTTTTCAAGTCCTTTAGCAACTCTTGTCGTGTAGTTCCTGGCTGATTCCTCACCTTTCTTAGAATCAATGAGACCCCACGTGGTGATATCTTGACCGTCATGTTTACCTTCTTCCATTTTCGAATGATTGCTCCAACAGTGGACTTTTTTCACCAAGCTGCTTGGCAATTGTTCCGTAGCCCTTTCAAGCCTTGTGGAGGTGTACAATTTTGTCTCTGGTGTCTTTAGACTTCTTTTTGGTCATTGCCTTTATTCACTGATTGTATGGGGTGGACAGGTGTCTCTATGCAGCTAACGACCTCAAACAGGTGCATCTGATTCAGGATGATACATGGAGTGCAGGTGGACTCCTAATGGGCGGATTAATAGGTCTTTTAGGGTCAGAGTCCTAGATGATACTCAGGCGTTCAAATACTTATTTGCAGCTCTATCACACAAATCCATCCATTATCTGCACCGTTTATCCTCAGTAGGGTCGCAGGGGTGCTGGAGCCCATCCCAGCTGTCTTCAGGCAGTGGGCAGGGGACACCCTGAACTGGTTGCCAGCCAGCTGCAGGGCACACAGAGAGAGACAATTCACATGCTCATACATACCTAGGGACAATTTGGACTGGCCAATTAACCTGACATGCATGTTTTTGGAATTTGGGAGGAAACGAGTGCCCGGAGGAAACCCACGCAAGCTCAGGGAGAACATGCAAACTCCACACAGGAGTTTCGATCTCATGACCTCAGAACTGTGCCACACACGCGCTAACCACTGTGCCGCCGTGCTGCCCATATATATATCTATATATATATATATATATAGATATATATATATATATATATATATGTTATCGCGGTTAATGGGGACCAAAACCACCCGCGATAAGTCAAAATCCGCGAATTAGCGCCGCTCCTTTACTATTTTTTTTTTAGACCCGGTTAATGGGGACCAAAACCACCCGCAAAAACTGAAAATCTGCAAAGTAGCAGCGGCCCTTCAAAAAGAAAAAAAAATCATTATCTGCACCGCGTATCCTTATTATTCGCGAGCGAGCCCATAACCCGCGGCGCGGGTACTTTCGGGCGCGATACGCACGACACCGCGACGGCCTGTCGGAAGTGCAGCAGAATGCGCGTTCACGCGAGGGGGGGGATGATTCTGCACTGTAGTCGGATTTGGGCACAACACCGGGAAACGAGAACGGCACGCCGTGCTAGGGTCGTCGGCCGAGGGGGATTCCCGCAAAAAGTAGCGACGCCCCTTCAAAAAAAAAAATGTAATTTACCATTACAGACCGCGAAGCTCTGAATCCGCGAACGTCGAACCGCGAAGTAGCGAGGTCCCACTGTATGTATATCTATATAGATCTATATAGATAGATCTATATGGATCTATATATATATATATATATATATATATATATATATATATATATATATAGAGAGAGATAGATAATAATATATAATATTATTATTATAATATAATATTATTATTATTATTTTTTTTAATATAGGAGTAGCATTACTTAGTCTCCTTTCTATCACTCTGTCATGTGCGCAAGACTCCAGAGCGGTGGTAGGGAAGGCCCAGCAGCGACTGCACTTCCTGAGATTGCTCAGGAAAAATAATCTAAAACAGCAGCTGCAGGTGTCCTTTTACAAAGCCACAGTGGAGAGCATCCTAACATACTGCATCACGGTGTGGTATGCTGGGTGCACAGCAGCAGACAGGAAAAAGAGGATCATCAAAACAGCCCAGAGAATCGTCGGCTGCTCTCTGCCCAGTCTGGAGGACATTGCCTGCTCTTGCTACCTCAGCAAGCAGAAAACATCATCAAGGACTTTTCTCACCCCGGCCACCACCTCTTCGACCTGCTGCCTTCCGGCAAGCGCTACAGGTCACACAAAGCAAAAACAAACAGGCTCAAGACAGTTTCTTCCCCACAGCCATTACCACCCTAAACAGACACCGCACAAAAAACTGAAAACTGTTGCAAAAAACTACCTCACACGAATGTAAAATGGTACTCACGTACATGCTGTCTGCACTATGTTTGTTCACTGCTCAAAACAGACACCGCACAAAAAAACTGAAAACTCGTGCCAACACTACCTCATACGAATATAATGGTACTCATGTCTATGTTCTTGCACATGTCGACTGCACTACGTTTACTGCTCACCTTGCACAATGTCTGACCATTTCCTTTTTCTGCACTATGATGTCTATGTTTGCACCAATGCATATGCTGACTATTTTTTTGCACCAAAATGCAATATTGCACAACCCTTACGATACCAACGGTATCACGACAACACTGTATGTAACATCCCACATGTCGACATTTCTTGTGTAAATACCATGTAAATTATAACTATAGCCTTATCCCCCTTGTTTTATAACCTTATCTTCTCTGTTCCTTTATCTTCTTGGCTCATACCTCACTGTGAATGTGTAAAACTGGAGTGTCATGCCCAATTTCGTTGTCACAATATGTTAACCCATTTTGTAACAATGACAATAAAGGTATATTCTATTCTTTTCTAAGAGATGGGAGGGCTAAAGATCAGTTGCATGGCTCTGCATGTCTACACGCTTTTGTGATTGTACAGGCTTCTGAATTTTAGTCAGTACAGTTTTGAATTTTGTTTTTAGAATGTTTTTCTCACACTTTTGTGTACATGGTAATGCCAATTCATTTAATATTGATGATTTCTGCGGTAGTTGATTATGATTGATAGCTGTGGACACAGTCCGTAAATGAGTGTCTTTATCACGGCACAATATTACATTTCTGCCATTAGCACATTCGCCTATAACGCAAAAGGTCCCCCGTTCGAGACCGGCTCGAAACACATTTGGGCCTGTAGAGGAATGGGCGCCACAAGGCTTTACTCGTTCAAGACACACCAACAGGAAATGGTCCCTCTACGACCTTGGTAGTTAAGGGATTCAACCAACCAACCAACTAGACATTTCCCAGTTTATTTTAAAATAACTATGCAAACAGGTTAATTGATATGTTTGTTTAAGCATGCGTCCTAAAATCTGCTTGTGCTGCTTGTGCAAAAAACAGTTTTAGAGTTTCTTCCTTAAATTTGTGTATGTGGCTTAGATCAGATATGCTCTATAGTAAATGATAAAGGAGACCTTTGTCCTAATAATAGTCTTACATTTTCTTCGGAATTGTTTTACAGGCCCTACATGTCGATGGGTTCTCTACGGGACCAGGTGATCTATCCCGATTCGGCTGACGACATGGCCGCAAGAGGTCTCGGGGACAAAGACCTGGATTCCATCTTGGATGTGGTCAACCTCAACCACATTGTCACCAGGGAAGGAGGTATTTGGCAGACTCTACACCAGGGGTTGGCAACCTATGACACGCGTGCCAGGGGTTAACCTGAAGCACGCGAGCGCACGGCAAAATAATAAAAATAATTATTATTATTTTAGAAAAATGCACATTTTTACATAAATTTTAGACATTTTCAGTTGCGCGCTGTGTTCTTTAGGGGCTCTACTGAAGCCCCTAAACAACACGGCGCGCAAGTGCTCCGTGTGTCTGCGCGGCCCCTCGCAGAGGAGAGATCCGTGTTTTAACCCAGCCACACAAACACCGGCGCACGATAAATAAATGAATCATGACAGCTCCTCCAGCAAAAAAAAATCGTCCTTTCCACCCGGCGTGAATGGATGATTGGGGCTTTTTGCAAAAAAATGACCGTATTTGTGCATTATGCCTCGAGAGCGTTGTACCTCGCAAGTCAAGGGCTAAACGTCATTACGAGACGAAACAAAAGCGTAAATTCAAGGACAAGTCTGACAAGGCAGAGACATTAAAACGCGCTGTGTCCAGGTACGGCAAACAAACACGGACCCTAAAAACACAAGTTATCAAATTGCTCAGTGCATAGCAAAGCACGGAAAACCATTTACTGATGGCGAATATATTAAAGAAGCGCACGTGTGTGTGTGCGTGCGCGTGCATGGGTGCTGCTGTTCAGTGGTTATTTCTCATCTTATCTCATCTCATTAGCTGCACCGCTTATCCTCAGTAGGGTCGCGGGGTGGTTATTTCTGTTGCACATATTTTCAAGTAGTCTTCTGCCTTGCTGCTGTGATTTCAAGTTTTGATATTTTCTGCAATAAGATTTCATTGATGAATGGAATGATAGCTGTCCATATACAGTGGGACCTCGCTACTTCGCGGTTCGACGTTCGCGGCTTCAGAGCTTCGCGGTCTGTAATGGTTAATTTTTTTTTTTTTGAAGGGGCTACTTTGCAGATTTTCACTTTTTGCGGGAATCCCCCTCGGCCGACGACCCTAGCACAGCGCGCCGTTCTTGTTTCCCGGCGCGCGGTTTTGGTGCGGCTTCCGCTTCACCGCCCCCTAACCCCACAGGTCCCCCCCCTACCCCTTTGCCCCGCGGCCGCCCGTCCGTCGGCCGGAGCCATCGAGGGCCGTGTAGCGCCATGTAGAGCCGTCGCGGCCCGAGCGGGAGACGCCGGGCGCCGGTGTTGTGCCCAAATCCGACTCCCGTACAAAATCCTCCCCCCTCGCGTGAACGCGCATTCTGCTGCACTTCCGACAGGCTTGTTGCGGTGTCGTGCGTATTGCGCCCGAAAGTAATAAGGATAAGTGGTGCAGATAATGAGATGAGATGAGATTATTATTTTTTTTTTTTTTTTAAGGGGCGTCGCTACTTCGCGGATTTTCACACATTAACCGCGATAACCGAGGTCTTACTTTAGATTGTTTTTTTTGATTGTAATTCATTGTTGATGAAGAAAGGTTGATTCTGGTTTATTCTTGTGGTAAAAAGTTGAAGTCATGGATGTCTATAGGCCTTTCTACATGTTGCTCACATTCATTTTTTTAGTTTATTGATGAACAAGAATAGTGGAAGATAAATTGGTCAGTTATACGATTTAAATGTATATTCATCCATCCATCCACCCATTATCTGAACCGCTTATCCTCAGTAGGGTCGCGGGAGTGCTGGAGTCCATCCCAGCTATCTTCCGGCAGTGGGCAGTGGACACCCTGAACTGGTTGCCAGCCAGTCGCAGGGCACACAGAGACAGACAACTCACTCGCTCATTCACACCTAGGGACAATTTGGGCCGGCCAACTAACCTGACATACATGTTTTTAGAATGTGGGAGAAAACCGGAGAGCCAAGAGGAAACCCATGCAAACCTGGGGAGAACATACCCAACTCCACATAGGAAGGTTCGATCTCATAACCTCAGAAATGTTCCGCGGACGCACAAACCACTCAGCTGCTGTGCTTTCCTCAATGTATTTTCATGTTGTATATTTGGACTGGTGTAAAATTACAGCTCTGTTGGTTATAAAAAAAAAACAAGTTGTGCGAGCCATAAATCTGGCACACTGATATACATGGAAATCTGAGAGTGGCACTCCAAACCAGAAAGGTTGCTGACCCCTGCTCTACACAAACTGAAAAATTGTTTTTGCATGGCTGGGCTTAGGTTGTAAAGGGCTGACCAAGGTCCTCAAACAGTAAATGCAATATGCACAACAAAATCGCAAATTTATACTAAGAGTTGCAAAAACAAAATCTTTTTCACCACAGGCTGGGACGCTAAGCTTGATTGGAAGGACGTGCTGTCCGGAGGCGAGAAGCAGAGAATGGGCATGGCTCGCATGTTTTACCACAAGTAAGGATGTTTACTGATTGTCAAGGAAAAACAAAATAAAATAATTTTAAAAACATTGACAAAAATACATTTCAAATATTTAATTAAAAAAGATAGAGTGGTACCTCTTCATACAAGCTTAATTGTCCTTTTAGCTCAAGTAGCTCGTGTAGCAAGCAAATTTTCCCAATATAAAATAAATAACGAATTGGTTTGTTACCGAGCTTCTAATAGCATATAAGTAAACCCTGCATTGCTATAAAACACATCTTCCTGATCACTACTCACAAATTCAAATAGTAATTATACATACAAATACAGCCATAAGATAAAAATTAAAAATGTTATTAAATAAATAAAATTCAAGTTTATTTTAATCACTTATTTTTGTCACCGAACTGAGGTGTGTGCCTGATGCAGATGAGTTGGGGGAAGGAGTGAGAGAAGACTGACAGAGACTGGGAAACTATTGATGAAAAAACAAATTAAAGTTAGACAATACCTGTCAAGGTGTACAGCGTGTTGGCTGTATTTTATACGCTTTTTGATCATTTCAAAGTGTGTACATAGTGTAACAATTTTTGTATGGATTTTTTTGTATTTATTTGTTCATTTTTATTCTGTTTTTTTATGTTTGACCAATATTGTCTTGTCCATTTTGACTCTAATCTGAATTGTCTCTCTCACTGGTAGCAGATGACAATATCGTAGATTGCTAATATTGTTGCATTATCTACATTTGAGTAAGTACGTGCCACGTTGTGGATGAATAAAGGGAATTGCAATCATTGATAAGTGGAGCAATTGGCTCAGAAAGGTATGGTATACACAAAAAATTGTTGAACACAATTTTTTCGTCTGTTGCAGTTTGCATGTGCTAACTTGGAAGAGCGGTAGACTCTGGGAAGGCCCGTGACCTGGATTTATCAAAATTCTTGTGTTTTTAGGTGCTCGTATAAAGACGTACGTTTCATAGAAAAAACTTCAAAAGTTATTTGGGGATGTGTCTCTTTTAAGCCTTTGGCTTCAACTTGTCATACTTTTATTCTTTTCAGGTTATCTGTTCATATTTTGATGTGATGATTGTTGCAACATGATTGAAAAGAAAAAAATCAATGACAAAATCCACTGAAAAATACAACTACAAAGGCGCAACTGTCTTCCATGAATACATGGATCTTTCTGTGTTTTAATTCCTTGCGCCTTAAAGTCCAGTATGCCTTACAAATGGAAAAAATATGAGAACATTTCTGACTATTCATGGGGGGTGCGCCATATATTGCAGTGTGTCTTATAGTGTGGAAAATATGCTACTTAAAGATGTTAATCAATGAATAAGAGTCTAAATACATGCATAGGGGGAAAAAAATGTTTTTTTTTTTCACATGTGCGTGTTTTCCTGGCCTTCCGTCAGACCCAAATACGCCCTATTGGACGAGTGCACCAGCGCAGTGAGCATCGACGTGGAGGGCAAAATTTTCCAGGCCGCCAAGGATGCCGGCATCTCCCTGCTGTCCATCACGCACAGGCCTTCACTGTGGTAAACACCTACTTTCATGCAACTGACTTGAGGCTTGATTCAGCCAAAATAACATACGTGTCCAGGCTGGTCAGGTGAGGAAGAAGGAGGCTGTAGGGGAGCCGTAAGGGGGTGGCAGTCAGAAGTTTGTACGTTTGTTCGACGATTTGTAGACAACACGTTAGGGCTGCACGATTAACCGAAAGCGAATCAATATCGCGTTGTGACGTAATGCAATTGTGAAACCTCAAAGGACTGCGTTTTTTTCAAGGTTTTGTACTGAGTGATGAAGTTTTTGGCAACCACTATTGTTACTGGTCGGGTTTTAAAAGTGCCAACCAATCAGAGGCAAGTTTAAATAATAGCACAAGACAATAAACACGATACAAAGTTTGCAGGAATTCACCGGGGAGCCAAGGGGGCGCCAGCCTGCAAAAGTTTGGAAACCATTGGTGTAGTAGAATGAAGAAAAGAAGACAGTCTGAGTCGGAGATTTAGGTCTTTGTCAATTGTACCGCGCTCGTACTCCGAAAATTACTGTTTGAGTCATCTCACACACACACACATACACTCTGACTGCTCAGCTCACGCACGAGGAGACGAACAAGCCCATCTCATTCACCCCCCTCCTATGCACAATAAGGCAGACCTTTATTTCACTCAAATGTCTAAAACCACGCAGGCGCGAGAAGAACGATCAAACTCCACACAGGGAAACCGGCATCTGTTCCTGAACCCATGACCTCAGAACTGTGCCACGGATGCGCTAACCACTTATCCGCTGTGCCGCCTGCAAATGTTCAACCAAGTGAAATCCAAACCAGCACACTGCCCATCAGAAATCAACAATGCCAAAGCTGAGCGTATAATATTGCCAAAGCTGAGTGTGTAAATTTGCTTATGCAAATCAAAAATGGCAAAGTTGAACATAACTTGAATTCTTTTTTTAAAAATTGAATTTACTCTCAATACAATCAGAATAGACTTTTTTTCTCATTGATTCAATATAGAATGACGCATATTTGTCACTAATGAATTGCCTTATCGACTCTATTTTATTATAGATACTCTTGTCCTGTTTTTGAATAAAGAAAGCACACCTCATTCAGTGATTGAAACAGAACAGCCACATTATTAATAATTTTCTATCTGTTTTTCTGTGTTAATATTCCGTTATTTTGAATTTATCTATCCAAATTCACTCAATTAGTCCTTCCTTGCCTAAAAATCACTTTCACAACATTTGCAGCTCTTCTGAAAACACTTAAAACAATTTCTAAAACAAAAAGCTCATCACACAACATGTAACATACAGGACCCACAAACATATCGAACGAAAATAATCACTTTTCTTGTCATAAAGCTTTTTCGTTTTATTTTTTCGTTCACTTTCAAATAATTTTATTAAATATTGTAATTGCAATTTGACTCTTCAGAGCAATATCCTTTGCGTTAAAAATATTGAAGTTCCTTTCAATCTTGCTTCTCTAGTTGCGTCTTTATTTTGTTATTATTATTTTCAAACTCATTTGAAAGTACTGCTTATTTGAACTCAATTTAACTCAATTTTATCTCTTGCTCTTTTGTGCGCATTATTCTTTTGTTTACCACATATAAGCACCTTTAGCTATGGTCATACCCATTTAATATTATCATAATTTTCCTTTATCATTTGCAAATTAATCTGGCCAGTAAATATTTATTTTATAATCCCGTTTATCTAAATATTTTGACTAATCTGGGTTTTGCACTCACGGATTTCCAATCGTAAGTTAAGTTACCCCTTTCCACTTTTATTTTCCTGTTTTAATTTGTCTTTCCTTCTGTCTTTTAATCATCTCTTTTTAAAGGATTTCCCATCAACCATCAGATCCCAGTTTCAGAGGACGAAAACCAGTCCAAATGTTTGTTTTTTTTCTTGTGGCCACAGACTTTCTGGAAATTGACTCGGGAACTGGGAATTTTTGGGTGGCTTGGCAGTGCTAGGTCTTACCCCTTACGTTTTTTTATCCCTTTATTTTTGGGATTGGTAATTTAAATGTATCTTAGATTTGTTTCTTATGGATTAATATTTTTAAGGTAGCTCAGGAGGTAGAGCGCTCGTCTTGGGATCAAGAGAACGCAAGTTCGATTCCCGGCTCCTCCGTGTTATATGTCTTCGCATCAATAGCGATTAACAGCCCACGCGATCAATACTTTGTGCCAGTCTTACCGAAAGTAACCTCACGCGTCCAACCGCGACTGTTGACGGGCCCTCACGGCCACATCATTCATAAGAGTCTCTCTCGCTGGCTAGGCGGCATTGCTGACCAGCCGGAATTCATACAAAAAAAACTTAAGCTGGCGTGGTGATTCGTCTCTGAGCCGATCGTGGAGGAGCCCGGAAATCAAGGGATCCCGCAGGCACCCCGCTGGTCTGATATTGAGAGTAGGCGCCAAGAAATGTCAAGTTTAAAACTTGAGATTATAGTTGAATGAAGAAAAGAACACACTCTTGAGTCTGAGATTTCGTTTTTTGATACCCCTTCCGAAGGAGGCGCAAGGTTCCAAGATCGGCTCAGGGAGGAGTCACGCTCTACCTCTGACAGGAGGTTCATTTATTGGAAAACACAAGAATGAAACAACACATCCGACTGATTTAAGCAAGGTTCTATGAACACAGGAAACAAATCTGATTGGTTTAGACAGGAATTAAATGCAGTGTATAATGTTGTTCGCTAGATCGCGTGCGAGTATAATAAATGCGCAATAAGGATAGTGAAACTTTATAAAAATGTAAAATGTAGGGAGGCAAGCTCTCCAGCGAGCTTCCCGGCATTAAAAACAAAGACCATCTTGATTAATAGTTAGCAGACCCCAAGAGGCATGAGGAGCAGCCTGAGAAACTGTTAGTGGCCTTCAAGTTTTAGCTTTTTAATTAGAGATACATTTTTTGGTGCCTGGGAACTTATTCTTTTGACCTTGAAGGTGCGTGCCTCTGCGTAAAACCACACACTTATTGAGTATACTATAAAAACATAAACATATAAAGATATAAGAGTACAAAAGTATGAGTATATAAAAATGTAAGAGTATAAAAGGCACATATAAACCATAATTTCCCTTACAAAGACCGTATTTTGATGCACCAGGTCATTTTAGAGAAAAATTTATCTACAGTCGTATGCAAAAGTTTGGGCACCCCTTGATCATTTTCAAGATTTTCCTTTATAAATAATTGTTTATTCGGATCAGCAATTTCTTTTTAATATATCAAATATCAGACAAACACAGTGACATCTGAGAAGTGAAATGAAGTTCACAGGATTTACAGAAGATGCGCAATAATTCCTTAAACAAAAGTAGGCACGTGCATACATTTGGGCACCCCGACAGAAAAATTACATCAACATTTAGTAGATCCTCCTTTTGCAGAAATAACAGCCTCTAAACGTTTCCTATAGCTTCCAATGAGGGTCTGGATTCTGGTTGAAGTTATATTTGACCATTCTTATTTACAAAACATCTCCACTTCAGTCAGGTTTGATGGTTTCCGAGCATGGACATTCCGCTTTAAATGACACCAAAGATTTTCAATAATATTCAGGTCTGGGGACTGAGATGGCCATTCCAGAACATTGTACTTGTTCCTCTGCATGAATGCCATAGTAGAATTTGAGCAGTGTTTGGGGTTGTTGTCTTGTTGAAGTATCCAGGCCCGGGGCAACTTCAGCTTTGTCACTGATTCTAGAACATTGTTTGCAAGAATCTGCTGCTAATGACTGGAATCCATGCGACCATCAACTTTAACAAGATTGCCAGTACCTACACAGGCCCACAGCATGATGGAACCACCACCAAATTTTACTGTGGGTAGCAAGTGTTTGTCTTGGAATGCTATGTTCTTCTTCCACCATGCTATGCTCCTTGTTATGTCCAAATAACTCAATTTTGGTTTCATCAGTCCACAGCACCTTATTCCAAAATGAAGCTGGCTTGTCCAAATGTGCTTTAGCATACCTCAAGCGACTCTGTTTGTGGCATGTGCGCATAAAAGGCTCCTGCGGCATCTCCTTGTGCAAAGTGTGCTGAATAGTTGAACGATGCGCAGTGACACCAACTGCAGCAAGGTCATGTTGTAGGTCTTCCGAGTTGGTCTGTGGGTTGAGTTTGACTGTTTTCACCATCCTTCGCCTCTGTTTATCTGAGATTTTTTTGGGCCTGACACTCCGGGCCTTAACTACAACTGTGCCTGTGAAATTCCATTTCCCCACTATGTTCCTCACAGTGGAAATTGACAGCTGAAATATCTGAGCTAGCTTTTTGTATCATTTCCCTAAACCAGGGGTCAGCAACCTTTTCGGTGCGGAGTGCCATTACTTAAGGTTTGATGCAGACCTGCAGAGTCCGGGTACCTGTTGAAACTAATCCAAGGAAAAAAAGTCTATATTTCCAAAGGTAAGGGTGGGAAAAATATATCCACTATTGTCCGCCGCGACAACAGGTCTCACTCACCTTTACCCCACTTCCCGTCAGCCCGTGTTTGCTTCGCCCCTCTTTTTTAATTTGCAAAACATATCAGAATAAGTGTCTCAAATAAATAAATTACAAAAATATACAGGTGCAAATACATATTATACATCGGTTACACATATTTACAAAGAAAGACGGTACACCAAGAGAGTTTTCAAAGCTTTAATTATAATATTATAACTTTCATCCCAAACCGTGCCTGTGAAGGGTAGCAAAACGCTTCTAGCAACACGCTCGAAACACAGTAAACGAGTCTGTTAAAAAAAACATACCACGCTTGTAGAAACCACGGTAAACCGTCCTCATCTTCCTCCTTATAACTGACGACATCAAAGTCGTCTTCCCCAGTACGGGAAAGAGACTTTGTCATATAGACGTCGTCCCGCGCTCCCCTATTCAAAAACACGCTAGCAGCACGCTCACAAAGTGAAGTTTACGTGCACTAGCTCTGTTTCCTTCTTTATCGGACTGCTCATTTGCTTTTAGCTTGAAAGCTACGTCATGTGCCTTTCTTTTTGCAATTTGCATGATGAGGATATGTCTACGCTAATTTAATTTGCGCACAAGCTAAGAAGTTGCAGTCTTCCTCGGCTCATATATTCCACCGGTCTAAATCTTACCTTTTGTACTCGAGCGCCGCTGGCGACCGTTAGAAAAATTACATAAATTGGCCGCATCACTGAATAAGCCGCAGGATTGAAGGTTTGGGAAAAAAGTAGCTGCTTACAGTCCGGAATTTACGGTAGTATAAAAAAGAAGAAAATAATACTTAATATAAAAAAGAATGATGTGCTTTATTTTTTTATTTTTTACAAAAAAATCTTAAACCGCTTTGTTAAACAAATTAAGTTATTAATAGTACTGTGGTCCGCTGCGTGTCATAAGAGGCAACTAAAGTGGAGGTAGCGAGGGGACTAGGTATCCTCTCCTCTCTATCTCTACTTCCTAAGAGACAGCAAGACAGACAAAAATCAAAGTGTATTTATAAAGCACCTGACATGCATTATTGTAATAAATAAAAAGCCCTGTTTTTCTATCCATTCAAAACTTCGTGATTTGAAATAAGAGGAAACTTAAATTGTGTTTAAAAAAATCGGATTAATTGATTAATCAAGAAAAATCATCGAACTATTTATCGATAATTAAAATAATCAATAGTTGCAGCCCCTGATGTGAACACAACGAAGAAAGCGATGGAGGTCTGGCTCATCATCCAGCTGATCCCCTAACAAATATGGGAAAGCAGCTGCCCTTCTTGAGGGAAGTGCTGAGACATACTCGGTCCAGTCCTCTCGAAGGTGGCGACTTTTGAGTCGCCTCGGTGCCTGGGTCAGTCTGTACCTGTCCTCTGTGCGGGTTTCCTTAGTCCCGCCCTTAGTACAGGCCTGGTCAGGGGCCAGTCCCCCCTTGATGCCAGCACAGTCCAGCCACACTTGCAAACCTAAGGGCCGGTCACACAGCCGTTTGCGGCTGAATCACGGCCAGAAATTTCTGCCTGTGAGGCGGACGCTATTGGACGCTTTGAGATCGCCATACAGACGAGATACAGCAGTGCTTAACACGCGGTCGGAAATTCGCGCACGGGTGGCAGCGCGAAAAAGTTTTGCGCTGCTCAATTCTTTAGAACGCGGGTACACAGCCTTTCACGGGCGTATCGAGGTTGCGTAGGAGTCGGATTTGGGCACAACACCGGCTCAGGAGCTTCTATACCCGTTGTCCACACGAGAAAATGATGCGGAAATGACGCGATGAGGAAGCGGAACAGTCGCCGGCGTCTGTTTTGCGGGCATACCACCGATGAACAGCAGGTTGGCCAATTTTGCGCATTTTCTATTGCGGGCAACCACGGGCAAAAAAAAAACGCAAAATTTTAGCCGTGATTCAGCCGCAAACGGCTGTGTGACCGGCCCCTAACCTCAGCCCATACGCAATACCTATCCTGCTCCTTCAGCGCAGGGCTTTATGGTCCCTCAATTGTGAGGCCCCTTCTCAAGGTTTCATTTTTCCTCACGATGAGGTTTTGAGTTTTTTCCTTGCCCGCATGTTGGTTTAAGATCCCGCGATGGTGTAGTTGTAATCCTTTGCAGTCCTTTGAGACATTCTTGTGATTAAGGGCTTTACAAATAAATGTGACTTGACTTGAACCTGCTGTCGTCGTTGTTGTTGTTAAGTCACTCAAGGCGCCTAAGGTAATCCTTAGTAGCGCTAGACTCGCTTGTGGGAGGCTCCGTAGTTCTCCGAAGGAGAGGGGGCTGCGACTGTCCTGTGTCGCTAGGCCTGACGGGGTGTGACCCAAGCATATGAAGCCTCTGAAGTCCTTAGTACGTTCGGACATGATTTATGGAAGCCCCGTGGGCAGGTAGTACAGGTGGTTGGGGTGTGGTCGCAGCGAATGGTTCAAAAGCACCCCTGGCATTTGGACTGGGGGCCAGGGTTGCTCCTGATGTCGCCCGCCCTAAGAAGAACAGAGAGAGGAGAGTAGAAGAGAGAGAAAGAGAGGGACAGATAGAAAGAGAGAAAGACAGACAGAGTAAAACGCAAAAAGGGGGAAAAGAGAGTGAGTAAGGTGGGGAGAGAGTAGGAAAGAGAGGGACAGAAAAAATGAGAGACAAGAGTGTAAAGGGGGAAGAGAGAAAAGGAGAGACAAAGAAGGAGAGAGGACCAAGAAAGAAAAAGAGAGCGAGTCTGAGTGGATTGAGTTGGATTCGTAAGGCTCCCCCAAGAGAGAGCCCTTCGCAGGACACCACGGGCAGGTTACTAGTCTTTGTCCTGCCCTGCTGTTGTGACTGGGTGGCGTCGGGTGCTAGGGTAGTCACAACTTGGTATTCCAGAATAGGTAAGGGATTGGTCTTATATTTCATTGGATGTGCTCTTGAAAGGTCTTGAAAAGTCCGAAACTTGAATTGAACAATCCTAGAAAACCCCTTTTTTTAAGTCTTAACCAATTTTCATGTCTGCAGGAAGTACCACACACACTTGCTGCAGTTCGATGGCGAGGGTGGCTGGCGCTTGGAGCAACTGGACACGGCCGCTCGCCTCTCACTCACCGAAGAGAAGCAGCGGCTGGAGAGTCAACTAGCCGGAATCCCCGAAATGCAGCAGCGCCTCAACGAGCTCTGCCTGATTCTAGGTGACGATTCGGTGCTCAGGACCGCCTGACACTGGGCCACCAGACGCATTTTCCAAAGGTCTTTTTCATGAACAAACTTGTTTTCCATCCAAAAGGTAGCTAAGGGTCCATCATAATTTCAGGTAATTTGGGTAAATGTGATTTATCAGTAAAATTAAGCAATCAACACTTTTCATTTGATCTAAAACTTTTTCTTTGCTGCACAATCTAAAACATTTGGGTTGAGAATAATCAAATTTGCGTCCAAAAGGGACTGATCCTCTACTTGGTTTTTAATGTGTCCCTAAATAATCTGTGTTATTTTTAAGGGTTCATTACAAATTGTTTTAAATCGAATAAAATAAAAAAGTTCAGTGCACCACTGAAACAATGCCAGTTGGAATTCAAATTTCCTTTAAAAACCCAATAACCCATCACTTAAAGCTTTTTTCAGAACTCCAGTGCTACATGTTGGTGACCTTTTTTTAATATAGATATGTTTATGTATGGGCAGCACGGCGGCGCAGTGGTTAGCGCGTGTGCGGCACAGTTCTGAGGTCGTGGGAACCTCCTGCGTGGGTTCAAATCCAGCTCCCGGCCTTACTGTGTGGAGTTTGTATGTTCTCCCCGTACATGCGTGGGTTTCCTCCGGGCACTCCAGTTTCCTCCCACATTCCAAAGACATGCATTTCAGGTGAATTGGCCGGTCCAAATTGTCCCTAGGTGTGACTGAGCGAGTGAGTTGTCTGTCCCTGTGTGCCCTGCGATTGGCTGGCAACCAGTTCAGGGTGTCCCCTGCCCACTGCCCGAAGATTGCTGGGATGGGCTCCAGCACCCCCGCGACCCTACAGAGGATAAGTGGTGCAGCTGATGAGATATTTATATATATATATATATATATATATATATATATATATATATATTATATATACCCAAAAAGCGTGTTCCACTTCATGATTTTGTCCCACATATTGTTGATGCTTCATAGAAAATACAGTTGTATATCTTGATGTTTGAAGTCTGAAATGTGGCAAAAAGTCACAATGTTCAAGGGGGCCAAAATGTTTCGCAAGCCACTGTATGTAAAAACTAAAACTTGATTACACTTTTGGTGGGTGGTTTCTGCAAAACAACTCAGGAGGTTAGGTAATATCAACCAAAGTATTTATTGAGTTGGTCCATTTTTGAAGCCATACTTTTTTTTCAACCCAGCTTTTTTTAAATAATAATAATAATAATAATTTCCTTGTATTGTCATTCTGTGTAACAATGTACACAGAACGAAATGTCGATTGCACCTGACCCGTTGTAGCGAGCCGATGCAGCCGCAGCCAACAGAGGGCGCCGCCGACCACTTTTTAAGTCTTAGGAATGACTCGGCCGGGGCGCGAACCACCGACCTCCCAGTCTCAAAGCGGGCGCCTTACCATCTAGGCTACTGAGCTGGTAAAAGTGTATATTTATACACTTAATTTTCATTGTTTTACCCAGTGGTTTGTTTTCAAACTCAAATGTGACCCTTGAGCACTAAATTTTGCAGATCCCATCCTAACCCTAATCAAAATTAAGTTGACCCGTTACTGCGGCGGAATGCTAAAGCTTAAATACTTTTCTTTGAAGAAGCTGCATTTCCCGAAAGGATTTTGATTCTGTTCTAGGCTGGGAATAAAAACGATAATTTAAAGGAGTGCAAAATGGAAAAAAAGTGGACTGTTAAAGTGGACAGTCACATTCTGAATTCAGTTTTCATATGAAAAATTAAATGCTGCCCTGCTCAGGATATTGGCTGCTGTTTTAGTTTCCCACACAATGTGACTTATATTGCCTTTGTGCAGTTATATAACAGTGTTTTTTGTTGTTGTTTTTTAAAGTCCACAATCTGGTTCATTGTTTTAATAAAGCATCACTAAAGGTTTCAGTTTGCCATGGCAACAATATTTACACATCCCAGCCTCTGCTGACAGGAGGATACAGTTTCTTCTAAATGACTTTTTTACTATTTTACTACTAATATTATGGAGAAAAGTGATAAGAAAATATACACGAATTCAAATAAAATGTAGTCCTGACACTAAATGTAAAAAATGTAATATGTTATTACCTGTAGCCTTGTATTAATGCATACACCGTACAATTCGGACTATTACGCGCACCTGGTAATAAGCCGCACTTGATTATAAGCTGCTCTTGAATATAAGCCGCTCTTGATTATAAGCCACACCTGATTATAAGCCATATGGCCCCATAATGAAACATGATATATTTACAAAGAAAGATGGTACAAAGTAAAAGTTTTAATCATATAGAGCAGGGTCAGCAACCTTTTTGATGTGGAGTGCCATTTTAAATTTAATTCTAAATCCGTGTTCCACACAAGATTAATGACTCGCACAACATTTTTTTATATCCAACAGAGCTGTAATTTTAAACCGGTCCAAATATACAACATGGACATATAGTAAAGAAAAAAAAGTATTTGAACACCCTGCTATTTTGCTATTTCTTCCACTTAGAAATCATGAAGGGGTCTAAAATTTTTATCGTAGGTGCATGTCCACTGTAAGAAATATAAACAAATAAGAAAAATCCAGAAATCACAATGCATTGATTTTTTAACAATTTATTTGTGTGATATAACTGCAAATAAGTATTTGAACACCTGAGAAAATGAATGCTTATATTTGGTACAAATTCCTTTGTTTGCTATTACAGAGGTCAAACATTCCTGTAGTCTTTCACCAGGTTTGCACACACTGCAGGAAGGATCTTGGCCCACTCCTCCACACAGATCTTCTCTAGATCAGTCAGGTTTCTGGGCTGTTGCTGAGAGACACGGAGTTTGAGCGCCCTCCAAAGATTTTCGATTGGGTTCAGGTCTGCAGACTGACTGGGCCATGCTAGAACCTTGATATGCTTCTTACAGAGCCACTCCTTGGTTTTCCTGGCTGTGTGTTCTGGGTCATTGTCGTGTTGAAAGACCCAGCCACTACCCATCTTCAATGTTCTGACTGAGGGAAGGAGGTTGTTCCCCCAAATCTCACAATGCACGGCCCCAGTCAATCCTCTCTTTAATGCAGTGCACTCGTCCTGTCCCATGTGCAGATAAATTCTCCCAAAACTTCACAGTAGGAATGATGTTCTTTCGATTGTACTCTTAATTATTTTTCCTCCAAAAACACGCTTAGTGGAATTATGACCAAAAAGTTCTATTTTGGTCTCATCTGACCACAAAACCTTTCTCTTCTGTATCATCCAAATGGTCGTATGCAAACTTAGGACGGGCCTTGACATGTGCTGGTTTAAGCTGGGGAACCATTCGTGCCATGCATGATTTCTAACCATGACATCCTGATGTATTACCTACAGTAACCTTGGAAACGGTGGTCCAAGCTCTTTTCAGGTCATTGACCAACTCCTGTTGTGTAGTTCCGGGCTGATTGCTCACCTTTCTTAGAATCATTGAGACCCCACGAGGTGATATCTTGCATGGGGCTCCACTCCAATTGAGATTGACCGTCATGTTTAGCTTCTTCCATTTTCGAATGATTGCTCCAACAGTGGACCTTTTCTCACCAAGCTGCTAGGCAATTTATATGTAGCCCTTTCCAGCCTTGTGGAGGTGTACAATTTTGTCTTTGGACAGCTCTTTGGTCTTTGCCATGTTACAAGATAAAGTCTTACTGATTGGGGTAGACAGGTGTTTTCATGCAACTAACGACCGTAAACCGGTGCATCTGATTCAGGATGATACATAGAGTGCAGGTGTACTTCTAATGGGCAGACTAACAGGTCTTTCAGGGTCAGAATTCTAGATGATACACAGGTGTTCAAATACTTATTTACAGCTGTATCACACATATAAATTGTTAAAAAATCATGCATTGTGATTTTTCTTTTCAGTTTATCTCCCTCACGTTGGACCTGCACCTACAATAATAATTTCAGACCCCTCCATGATTTCTAAGTGGGAGATATAGCAAAATAGCAGGGTGTTCAAATACTTATTTTTTTCCTGTACAACTGACCAATTTATCTTGCACTATTCTTATTGATCATTAAACTAAAAAATGAATGTGAGTAACATGTGGAAAGGCCTGTAGACATTCATGACTTCAACTTTTTAAGAATCCACCAGAATGAACTATTCTTTGTCAACGATGAACCACATTAAAAAAACATGTGATATGGACAGCTACCATACCATTCATTAATGAAATCTTATTGCAGAAAATATATCAATACTTGAAATAACAGAAGCAAGGCAGAAGTCTACTTGAAACCAAGTGCAACATAAATAACAGCTGAACAGCAGCAAATAAGACTGCAACTGAAATCACAACTGATTTGGTCGCAGATATAAATGGTTTTAACACATAACAAATACGCTTCCTCTTCATAGTTCATGTGTAAACGTTCTATACTGTATCTTCAGCGCGGTAAGATCTTTGACATTGTTATTGTTTAATATTTCGCGCATCCATTTCATATGGTTGGTGTAAAGCTGGGGTCGGCAACCTATGACATGCGTGCCAGCAGTGGCACGTGAGGGGCTAATCAGTGGCACGCGTGCACACGGAAAAGTAATACAAATAATGATTTTTAATACAAATAATAATGGAGAAAAGATCCGTGTTTTAACCCAGCCACAAAATCATCGCGCGCGAAATATGAATGAATCATGGGTCGTTAGACATTTACAGTACACTCCTGGAACAATGGTCAGTATTTTGGTTTTTGGGTCAGGTTCAAGAAGAACCTAAAATGCTCTACAACCTACAAATGAACTTTGACAGCACATCACTCCAGCCACAAAATGAACCCTACAAGGGGACACTATTTCACCATATAATATATAGTATATAATTTATATTCTCATCTCCAGCGAAAAAATTTAGTTATTTTCAGCCAGCGTGGACAAATAACTGGGGTTTTGTGCAAACAAAAAAATACTGTGCTTTTTGTGCATTATGCCTCGAGAGTGGTGTACCTCGCACATTAAGTGTTAAATGTCATTACGAGAAGAAACATGATCATTAATTTAAGGATGAGTCTGAGAAGGCGGAGACATTAAAACGCTCTGTGTCCAAGTACCGCCAACACACACAGACCCTGAAAACCTTTGTCACTACTAAAATCACCACCACTGAAGCAAGTTATCACATTGCTCACTACATAGCAAACATGGAAAACCTTTTCTATCTGCGACCAAATCAGCTGTTATTTCTGTTGCACTTATTTTCAAGTTGCCTTCTGCCTCGCTGCTGTTATTTCAAGTTTCGATATTTTGTGCGATAGGATTTCATTGATGAATGGTATGGTAGCTGTCCATATCACTTGTTTGTGATTCTAGTTCATTCTTGTGGTAAAAAGTTTAAGTCATGGATGGCTACAGGCCATTTCACATGTTGCTCACATTCATTTTTTAGTTTATTGATGAACAAGAATAGTGGAAGATAAATTGGCCAGTTATACAATTTCAATGTATATCCATGTTGTATATTCAGACTGATGTAAAATTACAGCTGTTGGATATAAAAAAGATTGTTGTCGGAGTCATTGATCTTGGTGTGGAACACTGATTTACAAGGAAATTTGAAAGTGGCACTCTCCGAAAAGGTTGCTGACCCCTGGTGTACAGGGAGTGCAGAATTATTAGGCAAATGAGTATTTTGACCACATCATCCTCTTTATGCATGTTGTCTTACTCCAAGCTGTATAGGCTCGAAAGCCTACTACCAATTAAGCATATCAGGTGATGTGCATCTCTGTAATGAGAAGGGGTGTGGTCTAATGACATCAACACCCTATATCAGGTGTGCATAATTATTAGGCAACTTCCTTTCCTTTGGCAAAATGGGTCATAAGAGGGACTTGACAGGCTCTGAAAAGTCAAAAATAGTGAGATATCTTGCAGAGGGATGCAGCACTCTTAAAATTGCCAAGCTTCTGAAGCGTGATCATCGAACAATCAAGCGTTACATTCAAAATAGTCAACAGGGTCACAAGAAGCGTGTAGAAAAACCAAGGCGCAAAATAACTGCCCGTGAACTGAGAAAAGTCAAGCGTACAACTGCCAAGATGCCACTTGCCACTAGTTTTGCCATATTTCAGAGCTGCAACATCACTGGAGTGCCCAAAAGCACAAGGTGTGCAATACTCAGAGACATGGCCAAGGTAAGAAAGGCTGAAAAACGACCACCACTGAACAAGACACACAAGCTGAAACGTCAAGACTGGGCCAAGAAAAATCTCAAGACGGATTTTTCTAAGGTTTTATGGACTGATGAAATGAGAGTGAGTCTTGATGGGCCAGATGGATGGGCCCGTGGCTGGATCGGTAAAGGGCAGAGAGCTCCAGTCCGCCTCAGACGCCAGCAAGGTGGAGGTGGGGTACTGGTATGGGCTGGTATCATCAAAGATGAGCTTGTGGGGCCTTTTCGGGTTGAGGATGGACTCAAGCTCAACTCCCAGTCCTACTGCCAGTTTCTGGAAGACACCTTCTTCAAGCAGTGGTACAGGAAGAAGTCCGCATCCTTCAAGAAAAACATGATTTTCATGCAGGACAACGCTCCATCACACGCATCCAAGTACTCCACAGCGTGGCTGGCAAGAAAGGGTCTAAAAGAAGAAAAACTAATGACATGGCCTCCTTGTTCACCTGATCTGAACCCCATAGAGAACCTGTGGTCCCTCATCAAATGTGAGATTTACAAGGAGGGAAAACAGTACACCTCTCTGAACAGTGTCTGGGAGGCTGTGGTTGCTGCTGCACGCAATGTTGATCGTGAACAGATCAAAGCACTGACAGAATCCATGGATGGCAGGCTTTTGAGTGTCCTTGCAAAGAAAGGTGGCTATATTGGTCACTGATTTGTTTTTGTTTTGTTTTTGAATGTCAGAAATGTATATTTGTGAATGTTGAGCTGTTATATTGGTTTCCCTGATGAAAATAAATAATTGAAATGGGTATACATTTGTTTTTTGTTAAGTTGCCTAATAATTATGCACAGTAATAGTCACCTGCACACACAGATATCCTCCTAAAACTAGCTAAAACTAAAAAAGCCCCACTCCAACTTCCAAAATATTCAGCTTTGATATTAATGATACTTTTGGGTTCATTAAGAACATGGTTGTTGTTCAATAATAAAATTAATCCTCAAAAATACAACTTGCCTAATAATTCTGCACTCCCTGTAAAGTGAAAAGAAGAGGCGAGCCACTTCATTTGAAATGAAAGTGGAATATGGAAGCTTGATGCTTTTGAGAAATTGGTTGAAACGCTTTTTTTTACCACAGTTGCCTAACTGTTGAAGCTCATCTTCTAAAAGTAAGTTAAACTGAACTTTATTTATGTTTATAAAGTATATTATTTTATAAATTCTTTAGTACAAAACAATACAGGTTACTTATACAAGCCTTAAACATACTTAAATAATCCGTTAACATACAAAATATAGCACTGAAGCAACTTACGAACAAATTCAAATTACGAATGATCGGCCGGAACTTATCTCGTTCGTAAGTAGGGCAGCGTGTATATTCCTCCTGACTCACTCTTACCTTAATTTCTTGCGCGCCCTTGGCGGCCGTTAGAAAAAAATGCATAAATTAGCCGCATCATTGCATAAGCCGCTGGATTGAAAGCTTGGGAAAAAGTCGCGGCTTATAGTTCGAATTTTATGATAGTTCCACCCCCTTATATGAACTGGGAATTTAATCTATTATTTTAAATCCAGGATCCAGATTTTATGCGTTTCCTATGCATATCGTTTCAATTTGATGGAATCATCCAAGTTGACTTACTCTTTTGCATGTGTTTTCATCTTAAAAAGAGAAAAAATGTATTATTTTCTTGTAAGTAAATAAAATTGCTGCAAAAAAATCGCTTGGCTATTGGTGATTTTTTTTTTTATCACTTTTGCAAGACTACTTGTAAGAGCTATATATTATATAAACTCTCTGTTGGCAGAATTACTCAGATGAAATTTCCCTCGCATAGGAGCCAGCACTGCCGGGAAACCATCTCGCCAAAATCTCTCCGACAGAACTGCCTTACCTCCGTTCAGGGGTGTGGTTTATTTTGACTTTACACATAAACAGGAAAAGGAACACACATGAGCGCGACTTCACAATAAAAGGATATACGATTGAGAAACGTATAAAAGATGAAATTAGACTGATTTTTGAAACGTGACTATATATGTGTGTGTGTGTGAGAGAGATTGTTTTTATATTTAGGAATACAAAAACAGGTTAATTTCATTGTATTAAATCCTGAGAAATGCACATATCTCAAAACAGCCAACTTTACATTCCCCCCTGTTGTGAATTTCAAAGAACTTTATAGAAGAGAACATGAGATTGTTAATTTCATGGAGAGGCAAAAACCTTCAAGAAGGAAAAAACTTCCTCTCCTAAGGATTGTCTTTTTCTGTAAAAACTGGATAAAACAAAAACAGACAAAAACCTATGAGTGATAAGATGTATTTTCTTGTAAATGTAAATACCTTGTCATAATACGTTCGTTACATGATCTGATTCATGTGAAAAGACCCTTTTTTTTCTTCTGTTATCTCAATTGTCAAAAGTTTTTGACCTAGCATTTGAACCAAGTATTTGTTAAACAGAGAATAAACAAAAAATGTCAATCAAAGAATCAATCAATTAATCAGTGCTATTTTTGATTAAACCAGTAACTATGTTTATCGTTGTGGGGTCCGATACCCTCCCCCATTAGGACACGACGGTGTAGGAGAAAATGCAGGTTCGATATCTTTTAAGTCTTCTTACGTGATTTAATCAAGTACACCGAGGCTTGCCATGAGGGGGAGCTCTTTATTTCGTCATCCCAAAGAACTCAGAGAACTCCAGACATAACAATGCTTTTATAGCTTCAATTTGAGTACAACCCAAGAGGCGGCGGAGATCTGACGTCTCAACAAGGAAGATGTTGTCGTACCCTTAATAGGACATGTTGTTCGCCTCAGTTTGCTCAGAGGGACCTTGCACAGAGGGACCTTGCAGGTCTCATGCCCTTTTAGGGAAACTCAACTGTCTTGCCAAGGATCTTCTCGAAATGATATCAACATTCCCTCACTACTGTAAGCAAGTCTTTCTACATTTCTAAATGTATGCAACTCTTCTACAAATGCAAGTCTATTTTCCACAACAACGGCTGCCATGCATATCCTCTCGGGAGGATAGAGGTTTTTGGCGGCTTTGATACTATTTTTCATAAGCATGGCCACCGTTATGCGCCCCACGCCTCCTGGCACGGGCGTGATGATGTTGGGAATTCCTGTGGCGGCGATGACTATGCCTGCGATTTGAGTGTGATGCCGGAGTTGATCCTTGGGAGTGTAACGGTGAGAGATAGTCACGGTGGCATCACCTCCTGGTCTTTCGTGGCGCCCACCCGTCCGCGTGAAGTGGGCTGATCCTGGCACATGCAGCGCTCGTTGACTACATAGAAGCCGTCCACGTCTTTAGCGGGGGCCATGGCGTTGCAGATGGCGCGTTCGTCAATGTGGTGCGGCAGAGGAAGCTGGACAAGCAGGCCATCCACGCAGTGGTCTGTGTTGAGCTTGTAGATGAGGTCTAACAACTCTTCCTCGCTAATGTCAGAGCGCTGAGTATGGTTTCGCTGGAAGTTTCGACGTCAGCGGCCAATCGGGTCTTGTTGAGGACGTACGAGTGGCTGGCCGGGTTGTCACTGACTAGAATCACACTGAGGTGAGGCCGCCGGTGTCCGGCCATCATCAATTTGTCCACATCGGACTGCGCCTCTTTTCGGATCTGGCGAGCTAGCTTCTTCCCTGAGATGAAAACGGCCTCTTGCCTCGAGGCGGACGTGTGTAGGAGACACAGCTGATGGCGAGAGTGCAGGCACACTTTCCTGAGAGTCCTGACCGCTGCCCTTGTGAAGACAAGTTAAGTTTGAAGCTCCCTGGGCTGACAGAAGTACGTCTTCTGATCAACAGGGGTCACTGTCTCCTGTGTGGATGAGAGAAACAGAAATAAATAGAGAGAAATGTAGATTACGAGAAAGATAGATGGATAGACTTAAAAAAGTTTTTTCAAATAGTTTATGCTAACCATATTTTATTCCCCCCTGATGAGACACTTCCTGTGGCTCAATTGAACTTAAAAAAACAACTAATACATTTATATAGATTCGTATATTTGCTCAAATTATCTTTATATTTATTATAAGTGAAGGCAAAATCCCCACTATAAGTTGCCGTATCCATTTTGAGCATTATATCCCAAAACTACAACTCGAAGAGAAACAATTTATTTTTTAAATTGTTAGTTCTAAATCTCAAATTTTGCTTTTTTACTAATTCCAGTCACTGAAGCAGTTTAACCATTATCCTTGTCAGAATTATTCACCCTGATTTGAGTGATTGAGTGTTTTCTCTTTTGTGCATTGGTCATGTTCGAAAAATTCTGTATACACTTTTTATTTCCATTCCCTTTTGATTTTTAATGTGTTAACTTGTTGTTGGCCATCCCCCCCAGGCAGATGACCAGGGTAGATTGTTAAATCATCAACTTAGCCCAAAAAAAAAACGTTTTTATTGTTATGATTCCCTCTTTGTTTAGCATTTTGTAAAAATCATAACCGATGTATTATCTTTTCAGTAAGTAAATTTGTTAAAAATAACGGTATTTTGCAAAGAAAGCTGGTAATTCACACTCAAAGTGAATAACTTTGCCAAAAATGAAAAATACCATCCAAAAATGTCTTCAATGTGGGCGATACTCTAATGGTGTATGGTTATTCTAATTGATTATTGTTAAGCTATTTGACAAAAATTTGAATTGTGTTATATTATAGCATTTCTTTTGTGTAATATTTTTCTATTCGTCCAAACTTCATAATTTGAATTTCAAAAAACAGTTATATGGAGAGCTTATTCAGAAGACAATTTTTCATCAATTGCGGAAAACCAAAACTTCCCCCCTGCTGAGTTAAAACCTCAGTTCATTTTTTTATGAATACAAGTGAAATAAGATAGCTTTTATAGTTTTGCAAGATACATTTATCAATCTTCCTCGAGCACGTATACACTTTGTATTAACAAGACTCTATATAACTTCAAGCAGACGTATTCTTGAATGTTGTTGTGTTCCTGTCTTTGATTTGCTTATTCCACATTACATTCACTATTTGAATGTTGGTTTTGGCCCATCAAAAGTACTTTTTCAAAATGTGTCCATGTCAAAAACAAAATGACTTTATTGTCTTTTTTTTTTTGTCAGTTCTACTGACAACCAGTCCAGGTATCTCCAGTCCAGGTGTGCTCCATCACCCCTGTGGTCTCGCTGTTGATAAGCTGCAGCTGGGATGTGCTCCATCACCCCCGTGGCCTCACTTTTGATAAGCGGCGCAGGCAATGGATGAATGATGTCTTAACATTTTGTCCGTGCCCTCTTTTTGACAGGTCGATATGCCCTTTGGAGAGTGCATTGATTTAAAAAAATGTATTTTGTGGAATTCAGTGGCATTTAGGGTCTGGTTAATTTTATCGTGCTTACGTACTGGGATGTTTTAGTAAATTAGCCGGATTATTCAATGTCTTAAATTTTTCTCTAAATTTAAGTACTAGTCAAGTCAAGTCAACTTGACTTGACTTAAATTTAAGTAATAGTAAACATTATCTTAGTTTAATCAATTTCTATCCATTTATTTCCCGTGCAATTATATTTTTAAATTATCATGATATGTCTCGAAATCAATTTATCCGTTATTTTTAATTCCTGTGATCCTTTCCAGGATTTGATCAATCAGTTTCTCATTGTCTTCTAAAGAAATGCTCTTTTCCATAGACACTGTTTCCTTTTAACTTAACCAAACCATAAGTCAGCATTTGTTACACATTTATTAATCATTTGTCAATCGTAACACATTCATTCTAAAAAAAATTCAGTGTGGAATCAATTGTCCTCCCAGAGGATCTAGTCCTTTGGGCTAAACTCATCAAAATTCCAAACCCTCACACTATCTAATCATCAAAAAAGTCTCAAAAAATGCCAAATCAAACCCAATGTCAAAACTTTCTAATTGTCTTTTCCTCTCTCTCTATATTCATAATTTCTTGTTATTGATATATAGCAATATAATATAAAGCAATGCATACTTGTCTCTTATGAATTTATCTTGTTGACTCGTATTTATATTATTATCATGATCTTTTATAGTCTTTGTTCTATGCAATAGCCTTTGTTTTATGCAGCCCATCGAGATCCCTTGTGATTTAGGCTATACGAATTAACATGATCTGGCCCGACTATAATACTTGTTTTTTTATTTTTATTTTCTTTTTAAAAGAAACATTTCATTCAGTGACTGAAATAGCGTCAGCTACGTCATTAATGATTTCTAGTCTCGAATTTTCTTTTCTGTGTTAATTTGTCGTCATTTTCAAACTTCTTTCAAAATTTTGATTATTTAAAATGATTCGGATCACCTGCCCTTTTGTGTGCATTTTTTATGGAGCGTAATCTATTATTGAATAAGAGAAAAAACTCAAGGAAATAATATTTTTACGTATTACGCCTCTTTTGAATTTGTCTATTTATAACGAACGAGAAGATGGACACTAAAATTATGGACGGTTTCCAGTCATCTTCTTTGCTTTACTTGTCCTTGCTTTATTAGGAGCAAAACTACACGTCTTAAAAGTTCTTACCCTTTTGCTATTTGCATATTAAACGAGAAATGATTAGTCTAGACATATTCTTTCTTTTTAAACTATTATGTATAATTATCTTATATTATACACTCGGTGTTTTCATTTGCCCACGCACCTGTGTCCTAGAGCCGGCTTTCAAACGGCTCATTTGCTTTGATGATTGATACTATGAATTCTGTTGTACAAAGAAGTTAAGGAAAGAAGGAGATATAGAAATAGACAATTGAAAAAGACAGGCCTGTGGCCAATCCCCATTACCATCAACAATTAGATGTAGAAAATAAATTAATAATTTAATGATCAACACAGAATGAATACGCAGATATCTACTATATTTGTCACTGATTCACAACCTCAATCTTGGTATCACTAAATTTTGGGGGCTCATAGATCTCTGCCTAGACCCATAAATCTCCTCGCAAGCTAGTTCCGTCATTCAACAGCCCTCAGGGGCAAAGTGAACTCTGTACACTACAATATCTCTATTAATCTATTCTTTTACATCTATCACATTATCATTATTGAAAGTTCAGATTTAAAGTTATTTCATATATGTGTATACAGTATATATATATATATATATATATATATATATATATATATATATATAATATATGTATGTGTGAGCAGCACGGTGGTGCAGTGGCCAGCACGTGTGCGGCACAGTTCCAAGATCCTGGGAACCTCCTGTGTGTGTTCAAATCCAGCCACCGGGCTTCCTGTGCGGAGCCTGCATGTTCTCCCCGTGCTTGCGTGGGCTTCCTCCGGCTATCCGGCTTACTCCCACATTCCAAAGACATGCATTTCAGGTGGATTGGCTGGTCCAAATTGTCCCTAAGTGTGAATGAGCGAGTGAAAAGTCTATCTTTGTGTGGCCTGCAATTGGCTGGCAACCAGTCCAGGGTGTCCCCCACCCAGTGTTCGATGATTGCTGGGATGGACTCCATCACTCCCGCTACCCCACTGAGGACAAGCGGTGCAGCTGATGAGATGAGATATATATCTATCATGTTTATGGTTCATACCGGCCGCATCTGAACACAAAACATTTTCTGGATCCTCACCTATAACACCCTTAGCATTGACATACTCCTTTAATATTATCAAAATTGGTATTTTACTTACCATTGTTTGTATATTGTATTCCTTTTGCTTTATTATTGTATTGTTCTCAGCAAAGGGAAATGTGAATTTCCCTCGGGGATGAATAAAGTATGTATCTATCTATCTATCTATCTATCTATCTATCTATCTATTTTGTGCACACTCTGAGAAATGTATATACATTCAAACTAATTAAAAAGTATTAATAGATAGTATGAAGACTAAATAAAATACAATGTTGTTTTTCTGGGCACCCTAGCTCAATGCTATATTTAAATACAAATTAGGATTTTGTGTGGTAAAAAAAACATCCATTATGCATTTTCAAAATGAAATAGTAATCACTCATGCGTTTGATCAATTTGTGTCGTGTTGTCTCTAAAAGTGTAATGCGGAGGACAAAAAGTGTAGATTAAATGAGTTAAATCAGGAAACTGAATCATAACTACGTTTTATAATTTTTATTTTTTATTGTTTTTCAGTGGTTCTGTGTACTTCAATCTAAATTGGTTATAAGTATAATTGCAAACAGTTAAATGTGATTTTATTTTATAATTTATGTCACTGAAGAGTTTACCATTTGTATTTCTCGTATAAAAAAAGTTATAATTTCAAATGAAAAAAAAGTTTACTAAGTACGTATGTATAATAAGTAGCTATGTATGAATATATATATATATATATATATATATATATATATATATATATATATATGTCTTCTCATCTCATCAGCCGTACCGCTTATCCTCATTAGGGTCGCGGGGGGGCTGGAGCCCATCCCAGCCATCTCCGGGCAGTGGGCAGGGGACACCCTGAACTGGTTGCCAGCCAATCGCAGGGCACACGGGGACAGACAACTCACTCGCTCATTCACACCTAGGGACAATTTGGACCGGCCAATTCACATGAAATGCATGTTTTCGAATGTGGGAGGAAAGCGGAGTGCCCGGAGGAAACCCACGCAAGCACGGGGAGAACATACAAACTCCGCACAGGAAGTCTGGAGCTGGATTCGAACCATGACATGAACTGTGCCGCACATGCGCTAACCACTGCGCTGCCCTTATATATATATATATATATATATATATATATATATATATATATATATATATATAAAATAATGTAAAATTGAAAAAAGAAAAACAAATAAAGCAGAAACAAAAAAGAAAAAGAAAAGAAATAACATTTTTTCACAAGCTAGAAAAAAGAAAGACGAAAAAAATAAATGAAAAAGAAAATTGAATTAGAATAAGAAGGAAAATGAGGTTCAAACCAAGAGGGGAAAATAAACCAAAAAAGAAAAAAAGATAAGAAAAACAAATGAAAAAAATGTAAAAAAAAAATTTAAATCCATTATTATGCTACATGTTTTTTTTAATTCATTCTGCTGGGATATTTTACGTATTTAAACATTTTCATACTAAGTAGCTTTAAAGGTGTGGTATTCAAGTTTAACCTTGGTTACTTACGGCCTCATTGCAGCATCTGGGCCATTTATTCACGAGATGTGCACAAGTACGTGGACCTGTTAGAAACAAAGGAAGTTATGGCTTCGACAGAGGTAAGACAATTAATACACTTTGTATGTGATTTCCTGGTAACTGAATTGTCTTTTCATCTTTATCGGCTTATAAATGTAAACGTTGTAAGTGTAGAGCAACAAGTTTGGCAACTTCAAGCACCGCGAGTATCAGATATCTAAAACTACGCCCAAAGAGGCATGATCTGGCCAAGCGTCCCTGGTCCATACAAAAAACGAGCCGATCGATAGCTCGTCCTCTTTTCTAGAATAGAAGAATTTACTCTTGTTGTCATTTTTTGTAACCATGCACACAGAACGAAATGTCGATACACCTGACCCGTACAGTTAAACTGTTGCGAGCCGATGCAGCCGCAGCCAAACAGGGCGCAGCGATTTTAGTCATTAGGTGACCAAACCCCCAATTCCAACTCTTAATTCCGAGCGCCAAGCAGGGAGGCAATGAGTACCAAAGTTGTAAGTCTTAAGTATGACTCGGCCGAGGCTTGAACCAAGTCAAGTCAAGTCAAGTCATTTTTATTTGTATAGCCCTTAATCACAATAAGTTTCTAAGGGCTTCACAGATTAGTACACTATGTTACACAGACTATTTTTCAGCCGACAAGAAGAGTAGGTTATTATTCATATGCAATGGAGTAGAATGAGTTTTAAGTTTAGATTTAAACATTTCCACTGAGGTTGCAGATCGGATCTCAGGGGGAAGAGCATTCCACAGCACCGGTGCCCGGATGGAGAACGCTCTCGAACCAGCAGAACACTTCTTTGCTCTCGGGATCACCAGAAGACCGGCACTCTCAGATCGTAGGCTTCGGACCGGGACATAGGGGCAGATCAGATCTAAACCAGTGACCTCCCAGTCTCGGAGCGGGCGCCCTACTATCTAGGCTACCAAGCGGGTTGCCTCGTGCAGGCCTGCCTTGAGTTCGGCACCTGGTCCATCCATTGTGAATGTCTGGAGCACAAGACTAAATCTCTTCGCAACATCAAATAAGAGGACAGTTCCACATTTAACACCATGTTTGCTGGTTTTTGAACAAGGGAATCTCCCCAAATCGACTAGCATTATAGCGGGAAACTTTCTTTTTGTGCTATTAACTTTCAGCGGTCGAAAACACCCATAATCCCTGGCGCCCCGCTCTTTTTTTCTATCATTAATTCTCTGTGTTAAAAAATTGTGTGTTTGCTCTTTTAATCAGCCTGGTCCATTTAATCAGTTTTCTTGCGATTAGTAATTAATATCAGAACTCAAAGAACTCAAGTAATAACGTAATTTTAATTTTTATCAGTGTAGGAAATTCTAGAATCCTTCAGAGAAATAAAAAGATTTATGGTGGAGCACAAGCGACACAAGCAGCACAAGCAAATTTGTTTACTGATGCTGTAAATAATTAATTTCAATCCAAACGATTTAAAAATTAAAACTTGAAAAATCCCTACATAAGTAAGGTTTACTGAACATTACTTCCTAACATATTTAGACCTGACTGGAGGTTTTGAGTGATGGCGTCATAAAACACAACATAAAAAATGCTAACGAGATTGTTTACATTTTATAGCCTATTTAGGCTGCCAAAATGTGTCAAGTAACTTAGTTTTAAAAACAAAATATAAATCAATAGTAGGCTAATCCTGATTTTTGGTATAATTGTAGTTTACATATGGAATATTTTTTCCTTTTTATTATCTATTTGCTACATCTTTGTTCAGCAAATACTGATTTACGTGCATCATCACTGTAACGACTGTTAATACAACTACAACGTGTCTTATTATACAGTATTCTAACTATTCAAATTGGTGTTTGCAATAATATCTTTATTAAAGTTACAGCTACTTTTATTGTAAATCATAAATAATTCTGTTTGACGTAATTGTTTATTACAGCCAGAACAGACAAGTTTATCATAGAAAGTGCACCTTATATTTATAAAACACTGGTGCTACGACCAGCAGTAATTAATGCTTCTATTAATACTAATGTTATAGTAACCTCAGGTGAACTTGAGTAACATGCAAATGCATAACTGTAGCAGTGTCCCAGAAAACGGCAAAAGTAAACCTTTTTATTGTCCAGGAATCCAGTAATGAATTCCCAACTCCTAAGGAGATCAATGAATCCAGTAATGAAATCCCAACTGAGGAAAACAATGACTCTGAAGAATGGGCAAGTGGAGATTCAAAACGTTGAGTTACAGGATGACTAGTTAGAGGAGCAAGAGGGCCTGGAAATATTATTGTTGCAGGAAAAAGCCAATGAAGAAGACTAAGGTCAGACGCAAGAATGGATACTATCTGTGGAGTTATATGTTAATATTGCTATTAAAAACAATATTTGGTATGAATCATAAAATGTAATATGCAAAACGTATTTAATTTGCAACAGCTGACCCAGGGGGAGCAAGATGAAATGCTGGATGAGTTTTCTTAACCTCCTAGGAGTTTTTATTGACAAACTGGGACATAACGAGGTTTCTCCTGAACGTTTCAGCAAATCGAATTGAGTCTCCCACCCAGGCTGAATGAGTGGTTATTAGGTCTCCCAGGACAAACACAAATGCCCCTCTTCCTCTCATCCACTATGTTTCACCGGTCACGGTCCTCAGTTCTGTGAGGGTCGGTCTTAGAATGGTTCCCACAGGAGCAACATCAGGCTTCACAATCAGGGCAAAAGACCCTGTGTCCACCAGGGCTGTGCAGGAAACGTCCCCAATCTGCAAGCGAACAAGGCTGAGGTCCCCCACAACCGTCCAACCCACCATTGCCACATTCTCATTCTGGACCTGCGGGTCACTGCTCACAGTTTCTCCACGTGAAGGTGACATTTCCCAGTAAAGTGGAGGGGTCTGCTTAGTCCGGTCTACACGACCCTTTTTCATTTCCCTGCTTTTTCACTATTTTGGGGCGAGCGGCAAAGCAGATGACCTGGTTGTCCACATCCCCAGGAGACAGAATGGCATCCCCCTCCTCCTGTTGTGCTGTCCGGGGTTTAATTGCTCACACGCGCTCCTCCACCCATGCAGGTCTGTGCCACTCCCTCTCCGCCACTGATGTCGCCGAAACAGTGTAAGCGGTTGTCTGTAGAGCCTTTAGCTGCATTCTCCCTTTCCATGGCGAGATCAAGTGCCTCTCCGAGAGCCGCTGGGTGAGCAAGCTAAACCTGCAGATGGAGCTCACATGGTAAGCGAGCTTGAATAAGCGGATCTAGTATCAGTTCATTTTGGACGACGTTGGGCATCCCAGTTTTGCACGCTGACCCAGGATCTCAAGCTGCCATCAAGTATTGGGGGCGGCAGTAGCTCAGGAGGTAGAGCGATCGTTTTAGGATTAAGGCAGGGGTCGGGAACCTATGGCTCGCGAGCCATATATGGCTCTTTTGATGACGGCATCTGGCTCTCTGAAAATTTCTGAACGAAACAAATTTTACTAATAATGTTACTTTAGCAAAATAAATAATAATAATAATAAAGTCAGAAAAAAACATGTCAAAAAAAAATAAATAAATACACACATTTTAATTTATATATATTTTCACCTGCAACTTTTCGTTCAGGCACGCAGCTAAGAGCCAATCTGTTTTCCGGTGAGCGGGAAGGTCCGCTACCCGGAAAGTCTAATTTTAATTGATAATTTACAACAATCTGCACAAGTCATTTTGAAGCAAAGAAGAAATATTTCCTTTCGTTTTTGGTTAGCTTTTTTTATGCAGGGTGAACCCTTCTAATCAAGATGACGAAAAGGAAAAGCGATGAAGATTACCGTACGTTTCAGCAGGAATGGACAGAGCAATTTGCCTTTATTGAGAGAGCAGGTTGTGCAGTGTGTCTTATATGCAATGATAAAATTTCCTCGATGAAACGGTCAAATATAAAGAGACACTTCGACACACGCCATGCCACATTTTCAGCGAAATATCCAGTGGGAGACAAGAGAAAGAAGGCCTGTCAAGAACTACTTTCTACAGTCCAGGCGAGACAGCAGCAGTTCGGTGTATGGGCCAAACAAGGTGATTTTAACTCTGCTAGCTTTGCTGGTTCTTTAGCAATTGTGAGGAGCGGGAAGCCGTTTACAGATGGCGATTATGCCAAATCATTCATGCTTGATGTGGCCAACGAGCTTTTTGACGACTTTAAGGATAAAGATAAAATAATCAAACGGATAAAAGATATGCCTCTTTCAGCAAGAACTGTGCACGATCGTGCCATCATGATGTCGAAACAAGTAGAGAAAAAACAAGTGAATGTCATAAATGCAGCAGAGTTTTTTTCCCTCGCTTTGGATGAATCAACAGATGTCAGTCATTTATCCCAGTTCAGTATTATTGCACGCTATGTTGACGGTGACTCGCTGCGTGAGGAAAGTCTTGCCGTTTTGCCACTAAAAGGGACGACGAGAGGAGAGGATTTATTCAAGTCTTTCATGGAGTTTGCAAATGAAAAGAATCTACCAATGGATAAACTTATTTCTGTGTGTACCGATGGTGCTCCGTGCATGGTGGGGAAAAACAGAGGATTTGTAGCGCTGCTTCGTGAGCAGGAGAACAGACCCATCCTCAGCTTCCACTGTATTCTACATCAGGAGGCACTTTGTGCGCAAATGTGTGACAAGCAGCTTGATGACGTGATGTCACTGGTCATTCGGGTGGTCAACTTTATTGCTTATTATACTATAAACTCGTTGATTTTCCTCTTCCATTTAGCTGTTTTTGGTATTAAAATATACATATGGCTCTCCTAGGATTAGATTTTAAAATTTGGGTTTTTCGGCTCTTTCAGCAAAAAAGGTTCCCGACCCCTGGATTAAGGGATCCCAGTTCGAATCCCGGCTTACATGTCGAAGTGTCCTTGGGTAAGACATTGAACCCCCAATTACCCCCAATAAGCAGGTTAGCGCCTTACATGGCTGCACAGATCACGGCCGCTATTGGGAAATGTGAAGCACAATATAAAGCGCTTTGGGAAGTCATTGACTTGAAAAGCGCTATATAAATGCAGATCATTTCATTTCATTTCATTTCCTATGGTTTTTGATCATGCTACTTAAATTCACTGCGTAGCGAGTCTTTCTAATTGAATTGTCCTTACCGCCTTTGCAATGCAGTAATCAAGTCTCTCACCGTGGCTCAGTCAGCATCAGTCATCTGCAACAGCGCCAATTGCAAGCCCTCGTCTTCTCTGACCAATATGCTGCCTAAGCCAACAACTCAAAATGTGCTCTATGAGCTTTCCATGTCCCCTTCCTGGAAAACTTGGGTGCTTTAATGGCAGAGCGCATGAAGTGCTGCGCGCCGTTGTATATGTTTACTTCCAGACGAGTCGCAGTGAAATCTTGCGGGATCCTGTTTTTTGCGGGACTTCGTCCAATGGAGCGACGCTAACCACCTGCACCTGAACACCACCAAGACCAGGGAGATGGTGGTGGACTCAAGGAGAACTAGAACTCACCCGGAACCTGTAACTATCAAAGGAGAATGTGTAGAATTTGTCCAGGCCTACAAATACCTGGATGTGCAGCTGGACAATAAACTGGACTGGACTGCCAACACAGAAGCTCTATGCAGGAAAGGACAAAGCTGACTGTTCATCCTCAGAAGGCTGGCGTGCTTCAACATCTGCAAAAAGCTCCTGCAAATGTTCTATGAGCCTGTTGTGGCAAGCGCCCTCTTCTATGCGGCATTGTGTTGGGGAGGCAGCGCTAAGAAGAAGGATGCCTCTCGTCTTAATAAACTGGTGAGGAAAGTGGGCTCTGTTGTGGGCACAGAGCTGGACAGCCTGACAACTGTAGCTGAGAGACGGGCACTGAAAAAGCTGCGGTCAATCATGGACAATTCATCACATCCACTACACAGCATCATCTCCAAACAGAAGAGCAGCTTCAGCTACAGACTGTTGTCATAGTCTTGTTCCATGGACAGACTGAGGAGATCATTTCTTCCTCATGCCATGAGGCTCTTTAACTCCACCCGGGGGAGAAAAAGCCCACATTAAACCCCACCCCCACATTTGCATATTACCCTATTTTTATTACAGTGTGTATTTTACGTAGCACTATTTAAATACTCTATATCAACACATTATATTGGTTATTTTTGTATTCTATTTATTTTATATTATTAATTTATTTTTCAACACAAGGATACTGCTGGAAGTGTGAATTTCCCTACGGGGATGAATAAAGTATCCATTGTTGTGGAAAATAGACTTGCATTTGTAGAATAGAGTTGCATACATTTAGAAATGTAGAAAGACTTGCTTACATTGCTTACAGTAGTGAGGGAATGTTGACATCATTCGAGAAGATCCTTGGCAAGACAGTTGAGTTTCCCTAAAAGGGCATGGGACCTGCAAGGTCCCGCTGTGCAAGGTCCCTCTGAGCAAACTGAGGCGAACAACATGTCCTAATAAGGGTACGACAGCATCTTCCTGTTTTTACTGAGGACTAGGGCCGCCTTTTGGGTTGTACTCAAACTGAAGCTATAAAAGAGTTGTTATGTCTGGAGTTCTCTGAGTTCTTTTGGGATGACGAAATAAAAGGCTCCCCCTCATGGCAGGCTTTTGGTGCACACGAACTAGGAAGAGGAAGCGGATTTCTTCTTTGAGGTGGATGCTGGGTGACCTCATGCCGGTAGCCACGGAA
Organism: Urocampus carinirostris; assembly: GCF_059441175.1. Lineage (NCBI taxonomy): Eukaryota > Metazoa > Chordata > Actinopteri > Syngnathiformes > Syngnathidae > Urocampus > Urocampus carinirostris. Next base: position 42,840,961 of record NC_142359.1, read on the forward strand.
AGAAGCAGAACAGTAATGTCCTGTACTCGGAAAATAGGTGCACATAATACAAAACATACAGCAATGTCCAGATATTTTTCGACGTCCCGATTTTTTTTTTCGTATCTACCGTTTTTCAAGGGAGCGTCTGTACAAAATAACGTATCATTTCTCATTCAGAAAGTAACATTTAGCAGAACAAGTATTGTACCTCGGAGATGTTGAATCCATACTAATAAAATAACAATACAGTATTAAAGTTCCATAATATTATTGATTGCCTGAACAGGTTCAGCCTACTATATCTTGAGCGGGACCCATGACAGTTGTTCCCAGAACACAGAAGGGGAAACAGACCACGGTAAGGGTGATGAAGGTCTTTGCCAGCCCTGGGAGAACTGTTTTGCATGTAGATCTCCAGCATTAGATCAAGTAAGGGCCATAGTCATTCAGCTAATTCTGTTGGTGCAAATATTAACTCTTTCTTTTTGGATAAATATTGTAAGGCGTATTTACCCACACATTTTTTGCATCCATCTGTCTTACCGTGTGTATAATTTCCGAATGGAAAACACAAAGGTTAAAGCAGGAGGCGAACCTTTTTCAGAGTTCTTCTGCCTTAAATAATAGAGTCTTTATCCACTTCACGATGAGTAGTATTGTTTAATGCAAAATGAAATCCAACAAGAATCGAACGCTGGTGTAAGAGTTGAAATTTGATGGTTTTGAGTTTTTGGGAATCCTCACAAAATCTGTGTTTTTATTGCATTACTGTTTGAACGCAAACACACTTACTAGTGGGTATGGAAGTGAGGGTGTAGGTGGTCTCCAAGAACATGTTAGTGATGGGAGGGACAGGAGGCGTAGTATGAGCCCGAGCTGGTCTCTGAGTGAACAGTTCTTGATGGAGACTTCAACCTCAATGAGTGATAGCATCGCCCTGCAACACCTGACTGACATGGTAGGCCGAATTGGAGAGCAGATAGGCAACTCCGTATTAGCTAAGCTGTAGGAAATGAGTTAGATATTTTTTGAATTTATACGAATAAGAAAAGCCATCTTATCCCATGGTTCATTTTTGTCTCGTATTCTTTTGACATCAGTTGCAGTCAAATACAGCTCTTCTGGTTTCATTGATCGCACACATGCACATGACACACTAATGACTGGCAAAGTAGCGACTGTTCTGACTGAAGACGACCCTAGACCACATAACACAACGCAAGAAAACAGTATACCAGTAATTGTCCATGTCAAGACTGAAGTGCTCAATTCAAGAATGGATCGCCATGACTAAAGCCCAGCTTCAGAATCAGTATACAGCTGAAAAAGCAGATGAAATACAAAGCAGGCTTTTAGGGAAGGCAAGAGACGTTGTCAAAGTAGCTCTCAGGAGTGATGAGAATCTTAATGTAAAGCAGGACTTCAGATAGCATTTAGGACATTCTAATGCGATACTTTAGTCAGTCCTTATCGTCTCTCCCATTGCAAGATTTTTTACACAACACTACCCACGCCAACAGAAAACCCAGTTGACTACTGGATTAGACTAAACAAAGCAGCAGACACTACTTATGAGGGTTTAAGTCGCCTGGGTAGGAAAATGGAAAATCTCAGAGGAGAAGTGGGACAAATGTTTGCAAAGTACTGTCCTGACCTACAGCTATCGAACATTTTAGATGCAAACCTGTCAATGAGTGGACCTCTAGGATATTCAGCTCAGGATGGATGAATATCAAAGGGAATCAGGGGCATCAACCAGGTCTTGCAGTGTCCTCTCACTGAAGAATTACCCGACTGCAGTGCTTTACAATGAGTCTTATTGTTGTCCCTACTCTGACACTATGGAGACAGACCTTCAGTCCGCCTGTTCCCCTTACCATGTTCCCCCTGATCCATGTACAGATTTTTCTTGTGTTCGACAGCACGTCCAGCATCCGCAACATTACCCACCACGCGCCTACAGCATGTCTCACCGCCTGTCCGTGTACCATCACAGCATGTCCCACAGCCTACTCAGAAAAATGACGGTGATGTCTTTGACCGAATGATGAACATGCTTAAGAGAGTTTTGGCTAGAGTGAAGTCACGCAATCCTGAGCGTATTCAGAGGCGCCCCAGTCCCTTTAGCTCCCCTCCATGGAAAGTATGTGGTGGCTCTGATCACTCCACCCTATCTCATTGCAGATTGGATTCAAGTGCCTAGCCCCTGGTCCCTCCAAGCAGCATTGCCCCAACGAGGCTCCTCCCCAACTCAGTTCAGCTTCGGGAAACTAGCTGGCCTGTATTCAGAGGGAGGCAGTACAGGTCAAATGAGTCCTCCCACTCAATCAATTTCAATTTGAATTCAGTTTCTAATTCTGACACTTTTACACAATCTCAGTCACCTAATATTGTGCATCAAAACACACATACTTTAGGGGGCAGCGATAGTTTGTTTTATGTACCAGTAAAGGTGGGGAGCAGTATGACCCTGGGGAGTATGTTGGATAGTCAAGTCATGTCAAGTCACATTTATTTATATAGCCCTTAATCACGAAAATGTCTCCAAGGACTGCACAGGATTACAATTACAAAATTGCACAATTACCTGATCTTTAACCAGCGTGCGGGCAAGGAGCAACTCAAAAACCTCAGTGTGAGGAAAAAAGAGAAACCTTGAGAAAGGACCTCACATGTGGTAATCCCCCTTCCAGGATTGACCAGGGTGAATTACAATTAGCATTACTGTACACATAATAGTAAACATTAGGTACGATGTTGAAGATGTCCGGAAAAGTGGCTCCATGGCCTGTACAGTGAGTGAGAGAATTGTTGTTGAGGGACAGCAAGATGACCTAATCATTGGGACCAATGTTATCAAACACATATTGCATGAGTCAAAGAAGTGTAGTACGTACTGCCCTGCAATCTCTGCTCCGTCATCCACTAATGCTGAAACAGAGCGCTTTCTTTCAATGCCAGCTGGCTTGCATAGATGGAGTGATGGTGAAATGCCTGAGAAGATAGGCACTGTGCTCTGCCACTCCGTCACACGCCTTGAGCCCGGCCATGAGTACCTCTTGTGGGGGAAGCTGCCAAAACCTGCACGAGTATCTCCTGGGAGCGCAGCGATGACAGAGCCTACATCAGCACGGTCTGCCCCCAGAGGTCTAATGGTCGCCAGAATGGTCACACCTCTGTGGGCAAATGGATGGGTTCCATTAAAGTCATGAATATCACAGAAAATCCGCTGTTTTTGAGACGCAATGCAAAGCTGGCTGACCTGGTGCCCTTTGTTGCCTTGGAGGATCTAGACCAGGTCGGTGGCCATCAGAGTACTTCCGTTGTGCCGTTGCCCCCTGTCTGCTCTGATGTAAGCAATGCTTAGGAGAAGCTTCAGTCTATTGGCCTGGGTGAACTGGATGTCGGCCGTTGTGATGCATTGTCTGAGTGTAAAGACAGTTGTCAGAGGTTAATAATTCGCTACCAGGATATCTTTTCGCGTAATCACTTTGTCTGCGGAAAGTCAAAGGACTGTTCACAGAATCCATCTGGTTGACCAAAAGCCGTTCAGACTCTTAGAGACTCAACAAATCAGCCCGTCATGGCAGAGAAGCTATCCCAATTTGTAGCCACAAATGCCCTGTCAAGAAGTTGCTGCTGTTGTCCAGTCACACACGGAATGAGCCTCTGGTGCGAGAACTCGTGCAGCTCAACTCATAAGTCACCTACCTCAGCTTGTTCCAGATGCACTACCCAGTCTGCCTGCCTTCTCTCAAATTTGAAAAACGCTTCAAACCAAAGTTATTCAATGGATTTCACATTTTTTCACTCACTGTTCCTTTAAGTTCGGACAAATTTGGCTCCTTAAACATTTCTGTGGGAAGTAATTAAAAACGCTCTGGGTCAATGGACCTAAAATGAGTTATTATTAATTACAAACTGTCCCTTTAAGTCTGAGGCAAGTAGGGGCATTTCTGATGCACTGCAACCTCAAATTTGAAAAACGCTTTGAGCCAAAGCTATTCAAAGGGTTTTACGTTTTTTCACTCAGTGTTCCTTTAAGTTCAGACATATTTGGCTCTTTCAACGTTTCTGTCGACGGATATTAAAAACGCTCTGGGTAAATGGACCTAAAATGACTTAATATTATTTACACACTGTCCCTTTAAGTCCGAGGCAAGCAGGGGCATTTCTGAGGCACTGCCGCTTCATACTTGAAAAAGGCTTCGATCCAAAATAATTTACTCGTTTTCATATTTTTTTTACTCACTGATCCTTTAAGTTTGGAAAAATTTGGCTGTTTCAGCGTTTTTGTGGGCAGAAATTAAAAACGCTCTGAGTCAATGGACGTAAAATCATTTATAATTATTCACACACTGTCTCTTTATGTCCAAGGCAAGAAGGGGCATTTCTGAGGCACTACTACCTCAAATTCGGAAAAAATGCTTCGAGCCAAAGTCATTCAATGGGTTTCACGTTTTGTTCACTCACTGTTCCTTTAAGTTTGGACTCATTATGGCTCTTTCAACGTTTCTGTGGGCGGAAATTAAAAATGCCCTAAGTCAATGGACGTAAAATGACTTATTATTATTCACACACTGTCCCTTTATGTCCGAGGCAAGCAGGGGCATTTTTGAGGCACTGCTACCTCAAACTCGGAGAAAACGCTTCGAGACAAAGTCATTCAATGGGTTTCACGTTTTTTTTCACTCACTGTTCCTTTAAGTTTGGACAAATAACGCTCTTTCAACGTTTCTGTGGGCAGAAAATAAAAACACCCTTAGTCAATGGACATAAAATGACTTATTATTATTCACACACTGTCCCTTTATGTCTGAGGCAAGCAGGGGCATTTCTGAGGCACTGCAACCTCAAATTTGAAAAAGGCTTTTAGCTAAAGTCATTCATCCGGTTTCATGTTTTTTTCACTCACTTTTCCTTTAAGTCTGGACAAATTTGGCTGTTTCAGTGTTTCTGTGGGTGGAAATTAAAAACGCCCTAAGTCAATGGACCTATAATGACTTATTATTATTCACACACTGTCCCTTTATGTCTGAGGCAAGCAGGGGCATTTCTGAGGCACTGCAACCTCAAATTTGAAAAAGGCTTTTAGCTAAAGTCATTCATTGGGTTTCATGGTTTTTTCACTCACTTTTCCTTTAAGTCTGGACAAATTTGGCTGTTTCAGTGTTTCTGTGGGTGGAAATTAAAAACGCCCTAAGTCAATGGACCTATAATGACTTATTATTTACAACCTGTCCCTTTATATCCGAGGCAAGTAGGGGCATTTCTGATGCACTGCAACCTCAAATTTGAAAAACGCTTTGAGCCAAAGATATTCAAAGGGTTTCACGTTTATTCACTCACTGTTCCTTTAAGTTCAGACAAATTTGGCTCTTTCAACGTTTCTGTGGGCGGATATTAAAAACGCTCTGGGTCAATGGACCTAAAATGACTTGTTTTTAATTACACACGATCCTTTTATGTCCGAGGCAAGCAAGGGCATTTCTGACGCACTGCAACCTCAAATTTGAAAAATGCTTCGAGCCAAAGATATTCAAAGGGTTTCACGTTTTTTCACTCACTGTTCCTTTAAGTTCAGACAAATTTGGCTCTTTCAACGTTTCTGTGGGCGGATATTAAAAAAGCTCTGGGTCAATGGACCTAAAATGACTCATTAATATGCACACTGTCCCTTTATGTCTGAGGCAAGCAGGGGCATTTCTGAAGCACTGTGACTTCAAATTTAAAAAAGGCTTTGGGCCAAAGTGATTCAATGGTTTTCACGTTTTTTTTAGTCTCTGTTCTTTTAAGTTCAGACAAATTTGGCTCTTCAAGGTTTCTGTTGGCAGAAAATAAAAACGCTTTGTATCGATGGACCTAAAATGACTTATTACTAATTACAAACTGTCCCTTTATGTCCGAGGCAAGCAGGGGCATTTCTGAGGCACTGCAACCTCAAATTAGAAAAACGCTTTGAGCTAAAGATTATCAAAGGTTTACATGTTTTTTCACTCACTGTTCCTTTAAGTTGACAAATTTGGCTCTTTCAACGTTTCTGTGGGCGGATATTAAAAACGCTCTGGGTCAATGGACCTAAAATGACTTGTTTTTAATTACACACGATCCTTTTATGTCCGAGGCAAGCAAGGGCATTTCTGACGCACTGCAACCTCAAATTTGAAAAATGCTTCGAGCCAAAGATATTCAAAGGGTTTCACGTTTTTTCACTCACTGTTCCTTTAAGTTCAGACAAATTTGGCTCTTTCAACGTTTCTGTGGGCGGATATTAAAAAAGCTCTGGGTCAATGGACCTAAAATGACTCATTAATATGCACACTGTCCCTTTATGTCTGAGGCAAGCAGGGGCATTTCTGAAGCACTGTGACTTCAAATTTAAAAAAGGCTTTGGGCCAAAGTGATTCAATGGTTTTCACGTTTTTTTTAGTCTCTGTTCTTTTAAGTTCAGACAAATTTGGCTCTTCAAGGTTTCTGTTGGCAGAAAATAAAAACGCTTTGTATCGATGGACCTAAAATGACTTATTACTAATTACAAACTGTCCCTTTATGTCCGAGGCAAGCAGGGGCATTTCTGAGGCACTGCAACCTCAAATTAGAAAAACGCTTTGAGCTAAAGATTATCAAAGGTTTACATGTTTTTTCACTCACTGTTCCTTTAAGTTGACAAATTTGGCTCTTTCAATGTTTCTGTGGGCGGATATTAAAAACGCTCTGGGTCAATGGACGTAAAATGACTTATTATTATTTACACACTGTCCCTTTAAGTCCGAGGCAAGCAGGGGCATTTCTGTGGCACTGCCACCTCATATTTGAAAAAGGCTTCGATCCAATATCATTCACTGGTTTTCATCTATTTTTCACTCACTGATCCTTTAAGTTTGGACAAATTTGGCTATTCAGTGTTTCTGTGGGCGGAAATTAAAAACGCTCTAAGTCAATGGACGTAAAATCATTTATAATTATTCACACGCTGTCCCTTTATGTCCAATGCAAGCAGGGGCATTTCTGAGGCACTGCTACCTCAAATTCGGAAAAAACGCTTCGAGACAAAGTCATTCAATGGTTTTCACCTTTTTTTCACTCACTGTTCCTTTAAGTTTGGACAAATTTGGCTCTTTTAACGTTTCTGTGGGCGGTAATTAAAAATGCCTTAAGTCAGTGGACGTAAAATGACTTATTATTATTCACACACTGTCCCTTTATGTCCGAGGCAAGCAGGGGCATTTCTGAGGCACTGCTACCTCAAATTCGGAAAAAAACGCTTCGAGACAGTCATTCAAAGGGTTTCACGTTTTTTTTTAGCTCACTGTTCCTTTAAGTTTGGACAAATTTGGCTCTTTCAACGTATCTGTGGGCGGAAATTAAAAACGCCCTAATTCAATGGACATAAAATGACTTATAATTAATCACACACGGTCCTTTCATGTCCAAGGCAAGCAGGGGCATTTCTGAGGCACTGCAACCTCAAATTTGAAAAACGCTTTGAGCTAAAGTCATTCGATGGGTTTCACGTTTTTTTAACTCACTGTTCCTTTAAGTTTGGACAAATTTGGCTCTTTCAACGTTTCAGTGGGCGGAAGTTAAAAACGCCCTAAGTCAACGGTCGTAAAATGACATATTATTTACAACCAGTCCATTTACATCCGAGGCAAGCAGGGGCATTTATGAGGCACTGCAACCTCAAATTTGAAAAACGCTTCAAACCAAAGTTATTCAAGGGGTTTCACGTTTTTTCACTCACTGTTCCTTTAAGCTCGGACGTATTTGGCTTTTTCAACGTTTTTTTGGGCAGAAATTAAAAACGTTCTGTGTCAATGGACCTAAAATGACTTATTATTATTTACACACTGTCCCTTTATGTCTGAGGCAAGCACGGGCATATCTGAGGCACTGCAACCTAAAATTTTAAAAAGGCTTTGAGCCAAAGTTATTCAATGGCTCTCACATTTTTTTTCACTCACTGTTCCTTTAAGTTCAGACAAATTTGGCTCTTTCAACGTTTCTGTTGGCAGAAAATAAAAACATTTTGTATCGATGGACCTAAAATGACTAATTACTAATTACACACTGTCCGTTTATGTCCGAGGCAAGCAGGGGCATATCTGAGGCACTGCAACCTCAAATTTTAAAAAACGCTTTGAGCCAAAGATATTCAAAGGGTTTCACGTTTTTTCACTCACTGTTCCTTTAAGTTGAGACAAATTTTGCTCTTTCAACGTTTTTGTTGGCGGATATTCAAAACGCTCTGGGTAAATAAACCTAAAATGACTTATTATTATTTAGACACGGTCCCTTTATGTCCGAGGCAAGCAGGGGCATTTCTGAGGCACTGCAACCTCAAATTCCGAAAAACGTTTCGAGACAAATTTATTCAATGGATTTTACGTTTTTTCTCTCACTGTTCCTTTAAGTTCAGACAAATTTGGCTCCTTCAACGTTTCTGTGGGCGGAAATTAAAAACGCCCGAAGACAACGGACCTAAAATGACTTATTATTAATTACACAATGTCCCTTTATGTCCGAGGCAAGCAGGGGCATTTCTGAGGCACTGCAACCTCAAATTTAAAAATGTTTCAAGCCAAAGTTATTCAATGGGTTTCACGTTTTTTAACTCACCGTTCCTTTAAGTTCAGACAAATTTGGCTCTTTCAAAATTTCTGTGGGCGGATATTAAAAACGCTCTGGGTCAATGGACCTAAAATGACTCATTATTAATTACACACTGTCCCTTTATGTCCAAGGCAAGTAAGGGTATTTCTGAGGCACTGCAACCTCATATTTGAAAAAGGCTTCGATCCAAAGTCATTCAATGGTTTTCACGTTTTTTACACTCACTGTTCCTTTAAGTTTGGACAAATTTGGCTGTTTCAGCGTTTCTGTGGGCGGAAATTAAAAAAGCCCTAAGTCAATGGACGTAATGAGACTTATTATTATTCACACACTGTCCGAGGAAAGCAAGGGCATTTCTGAGGCACTGCAACCTCAAATTTTAAAAACGCTTCAAGCCAAAGTCATTCAATGGCTTTCAGATGTTCAAAGGGTTTCACGTTTTTTCACTCTCTGTTCCTTTAAGTTCAGACAAATTTGGCTCTTTCAATGTTTCCGTGGGTGGATATTAAAAACGGTCTGGGTCAATGGACCTAAAATGACTTATTATTATTTACACACTGTCCCTTTATTTTAGAGGAAAGCAGTGGCATTTCTGAGGCACTGCAAACTCATATTTAAAAAAGGCTTCGATCCAACGTCATTCAATGGTTTTCAAATTTTTTCACTCACGGATCCTTTAAGTTTGGACAAATTTGGCTGTTTCAGCGTTTCTGTGGGCGGAATTTAAAAACGCCCTTCGTCAACGGACCTAAAATGACTTATATCTATTTACACACTGTCCCTTTATGTCCGAGGCAAGCAGGGGCATTTTTCAGGCACTGCAACCTCAAATTTGAAAAATGCTTCAAACCCAAGTTATTCAATGGGTTTCACGTTTTTTCACTCACTGTTCCTATAAGTTCAGACAAATTTGGCTCTTTCAACGTTTCTGTAGGCGGATATTAAAAACGCTCTGGGTCAACGGTCCTAAAATGACTTATTATTAATTACACACTGTCCCTTTATGTGCGAGGCAAGCAGGGGCATTTTTGCAACCTCAAATTTGAAAAATGCTTCAAACCAAAGTTATTTAAGGGGTTTAATGTTTTTTCACTCACCGTTCCTTTAAGTTCGGACAAATTTGGCTCTTTCAACCTTTCTGTGGGCGGAATTAAAAACGCTCTAACTCAATGGACGTAAAGAGACTCATTATTATTCACACACTGTCTCTTCATGTCAGAGGAAAGCAGGGGCATTTCTGAGGCATTGCAACCTAAAATTCTGAAAAAAGCTTCGAGCCAAAGTCATTAAATCTGTTTGACAGTTTTTTCACTCACTGTTCCTTTAAGTTGTGACAAAACTTGGCTGTTTCAACGGTTCTGCTGGCAGAAAATAAAAAAGAAAACCAACCTTTCAGTAATTGTAAATAAAAAATACTTTTATTTATTTTTCAATATAAATATTGTCTTTTTATGGCTGACAAAGCATTGACTTTTTTAATACAAATCCTCCAATACAAATGAATTGGCGATTATTTAACGGTGTTGTACATTTGGGTCGAGCTTCATCTTGTGGGGTATTTTCAGTACTGCACTCCCGTTGGAAACCCATTCTGGCTGTCCTGTTAAGTTCTCGCAAAACATGGCTGTTTTAGGAGTTCCGAGGGAGGAAATTTTAAACGCTCTGAGGGGAATGGATATAAAATGACTAATTTTTTTTTTACACACTGTCCCTTCACTTTTTGACACAATTTGGCTGTTTTAGGTGTTCTAGGGATGAAATTCAAAATGCTTCGAGCCAAACTCATTAAATGGGTTTCACGTTTTTTTCACTCACTGTTTTTTTAAGTTTGGACAAATTTTGCTGTTTCAGCGTTCCTGTGGGCGGAAATTAAAAACGCCTTAAGTCAATGGACGTAAAAAGTACTTTACCCTTTATGTCCGAGGCAAGCAGGGGCATTTCTGAGGCACTGCTACCTCAAATTCGGAAAAAACGCTTTGCCCCAAAGTCATTCAATGGGTTTCACGTTTTTTTCACCTACTGTTCCTTTAAGTTTGGACGAATTTGGCTCTTTCAACGTTTTTTTGGGCGGAAAATAAAAAAGCCCTAAGGACTGGACATAAAATGACTTATTATTATTCACACATTGTCCATTTATGTCCGAGGCAAGCAGGGGTATTTCTGAGGGACTGCAACCTCAAATTTGAAAAAGGCTTTGAGCTAAAGTCATTCAATGGGTTTCACGTTTTTTTCACTCACTGTTCCTTTAAGTGTGGACAAATTTGGCTCTTTCAACGTTTCTGTGGGCAGAGATTAAAAAGGCTCTCTGTCATACGGAACTACAATGACTTATTATTATTTACACACTGTCCCTTTATATCCGAGGCAAGCAGGGGCATTTCTGAGGCACTGCACCCTCAAATTTGAAAAAGTCTTTGAGCCAAAGTCATTCAATAGGTTTCACGTTTTTTCACCCACTGTTCCTTTAAGTTCGGACGAATTTGGCTCTTTCAACGTTTCTGTGGCTGGATATTAAAAACACTCTGTGTCAATGGACGTAAAATGACTTACAGTGGAACCTTGGTTTTCGAACGCCTCTCATTCGGACAAATCGGTGTTCGACCAAAAATTTCGAGAAATTCTTGCTTCAATGGCTTTCACGTTTTTTTTTTTACTCACTGTTCCTTTAAGTTTGGACAAATTTGGCTCATTCAACGTTTCTGTTGGAGGAAATTAAAAACGCCTAAGTCAATGGACGTAAAATGACTTATTATTATTCACACACTGTCCTTTTTTGTCCAAGGCAAGCAGGGGTATTTCTTAGGCACTGCAACCTCAAATTCGGAAAAAGACTCTTCGAGCCGAAGTCATTAAATGGTTTTCCCGTTTTTTCCATTCACTGTTCCTTTAAGTTTGGACAAACTTGGCTGTTTCAGCGTTTCTGTGGGCGGAAATTAAAAACGCCCTAAGTGAATGGACGTAAAGAGACTTATTATTATTCACACACTGTCCCTTTATGTCCGAGGCAAGCAAGGACATTTCTGAGGCACTGCACCCTCAAATTTGAAAAACGCTTTGAGCCAAAGTCATTCAATAGGTTTCACGTTTTTTCACCCACTGTTCCTTTAAGTTCGGACGAATTTGGCTCTTTCAACGTTTCCGTGGGTGGATATTAAAAACACTCTGTGTCAATGGACGTAAAATGACTTACAGTGGAACCTTGGTTTTCGAACGCCTCTCATTCGGACAAATCGGTGTTCGACCAAAAATTTCGAGAAATTCTTGCTTCAATGGCTTTCACGTTTTTTTTTTTACTCACTGTTCCTTTAAGTTTGGACAAGTTTGGCTCATTCAACGTTTCTGTTGGAGGAAATTAAAAACGCCTAAGTCAATGGACGTAAAATGACTTATTATTATTCACACACTGTCCTTTTTTGTCCAAGGCAAGCAGGGGTATTTCTTAGGCACTGCAACCTCAAATTCGGAAAAAGACTCTTCGAGCCGAAGTCATTAAATGGTTTTCCCGTTTTTTCCATTCACTGTTCCTTTAAGTTTGGACAAACTTGGCTGTTTCAGCGTTTCTGTGGGCGGAAATTAAAAACGCCCTAAGTGAATGGACGTAAAGAGACTTATTATTATTCACACACTGTCCCTTTATGTCCGAGGCAAGCAAGGACATTTCTGAGGCACTGCACCCTCAAATTTGAAAAACGCTTTGAGCCAAAGTCATTCAATAGGTTTCACGTTTTTTCACCCACTGTTCCTTTAAGTTCGGACGAATTTGGCTCTTTCAACGTTTCCGTGGGTGGATATTAAAAACACTCTGTGTCAATGGACGTAAAATGACTTACAGTGGAACCTTGGTTTTCGAACGCCTCTCATTCGGACAAATCGGTGTTCGACCAAAAATTTCGAGAAATTCTTGCTTCGCTGTTCGGTCAAAAAATCGGTGTTCGAACGCCGGTACGCTAGGGTGCGATGCTGAGCGGCGTACGATTGTTTTAGCCCCTAATTATGCCTCCGAAGAAGGTCGGTGCAAGCGGGACAGGTGAAAAAAGACAAGTTGTCTGTGCCTTTATGAAATACATAATAGCTAAATATGAAAGGTATATGAATTTCCGATCTTGCTAGTTGACAAAGCATGGCTAAATCTACTATCAGTACGATAGTAAAGAATAAGGAGACTGGGAAATCGAGTGATGCAGCTAAGGAAGTTAGCGCTATAAGCAAGCAACTGCCGCAAGTTTTGGAAGAGGTTGAAAAACTTTTGATGATTTTTCTCTCCCCACCGTCTACCACAAAGGTAAGAAATCCTATTCATAATCCTTTTTTTTATTTTACACGTTCATGTTAGCGTAATCTTTCGTACGGAAGATTACGCTAACGCGAACGTACGATTAGCCTGGGTTAGCTTCATGTTTACGTTCATGGTAAACATTCAGGGTGTTGAAAAGGATTAAAACGATTTTACATTACTTTTAATGGGAAGTGGGTGCGGGAGGCTACTGCAACCCCCATTGGGAATTAATAAGCCGTTTGGATGCCGAAACCACAGTGTCGCTGCATGGATTTTGGAGGTACTGCGGCTATCGTTTGAAATACAATAAGCCATTTGATATGAATAGTGTCCTATTTGACAACGTCGTTGTTGTTCATTTTTCAGGCTCCACGCTGATTTTTGCAGTACTTTATGTATCACTTTTTTTTCAATTATTGTTCTTTTAAGTTCTGAAACAATTTGGCTGTTTTAGGGGCTCTGAGGGATAAAATTCATAACGCTTCGAGCCAAAGCCATTAAATGGTTTTCACGTTTTTTTCACTCACTGTTCCTTTAAGTTTGGACAAATTTGGCTGTTTCAGCGTTTCTGTGGGTTGATATTAAAAACGCCCTGACTCAATGGACGTAAAGAGACTTATTATTATTCACACACTGTCTCTTCATATCAGAGGAAAGCAGGGGCATTTCTGAGGCACTGCAACCTAAAATTCAGAAAAACGCTTCGAGCCAAAGTCATTAAATCGGTTTGACGTTTTTTTCACTCACTGTTCCTTTAAGTTGTGACAAACTTGGCTGTTTCAACGGTTCTGCGGGCAGAAAATAAAAAAGAAAACCAACCTTCAGTCATTGTAAATAAAAAAGACTTTTATTTTTTTTTTCAATTTAAATATTGTCTTTTTATGGCTGACAAAGCATTGACTTTTTTAATACAAATTCTCCCATACAAATGAATTGGCGATTATTTAACGGTGTTGTACTTTTGGGTCGATTGCCATCTTGTGGGGTTTTTTCAGTACTGCACTCCCGTTGGAAACAAATTCTGGCTGTCCCTTTAAGTTCCCGCAAAATGTGGCTGTTTTAGGGGTTCCGAGGGAGGAAATTTAAAACACTCTGAGGGGAATGGATGCAAATTGACTTCCTTTTTTTACACACTGTCCCTTTACGTTCTGACAAACTTTGGCTGTTTTAGGGGTTCTGAGGGATGAATTTCAAAACGCTCTGAGGGGAATGGATGTAAAATGACTCCTTTTTTATACACACTGTCCGTTTATGTTCTGACACAATTTGTCCATTTTAGGGGTTCTGAGGGATTAAATTCAAAATGTTTCGATCCAAAGTCATTAAATGGGTTTCAGGTTTTTTTCACTCACTGTTTTTTTAAGTTTGGACAAATTTGGCTGTTTCAGCGTTCCTGTGGGCGGAAATTAAAAACGCCCAAGTCAACGGACCTAAAATGACTTATTATTTACAACCTGTCCCTTTATATCCGAGGCAAGCACGGGCATTTCTGAGGCACTGAAACTTGAAATTTGAAAATGGCTTTGAGCCAAAGTTATTCAATGGTATTCAATTTTTTTTTCACTCACTGTTCCTTTAAGTTTAGACAAATTTGGCTCTTTCAACGTTTCTGTCGGCAGAAAATAAAAAACGCTTTGTATCGATGGACCTAAAATGACTTATTACTAATTACACACTGTCCCTTTATGTGCGAGGCAAGCAGGGGCATTTATGAGGCACTGCAACCTCAAATTTGAATAATGCTTCAAACCAAAGTTATTCAATGGATTTCACATTTTTTCACTCACTGTTTCTTTAAGTTCAGACAAATTTGGCTCCTTCAACATTTCTGTGGGAAGTAATAAAAAACCTTCTGGGTCAATGGACCTACAATGAGTTATTATTAATTACAATTCAATGGGTTTCACGTTTTTTTCACTCACTGTTCCTTTAAGTTTGGACACATTATGGCTTTTTCAACGTTTCTGTGGGCGGAAAATAAAAATGCCCTGAGTCAATGGACGTAAAATGACTTATTATTATTCACACACTGTCCCTTTATGTCCGAGGCAAGCAGGGGCATTTCTGATGCACTGCAACCTCAAATTTGAAAAACACTTTGAGCCAAAGATATTCAAAGGGTTTCACGTTTTTTCACTCACTGTTCCTTTAAGTTCAGACAAATTTGGCTCTTTCAACGTTTCTGTGGGCGGATGTTGAAAACGCTCTGGGTCAATGGACCTAAAATGACTTATTAATATACACACTGTCCCTTTATGTCTGAGGCAAGCATTTCTGAAGCACTGTAACTTCAAATTTAAAAAAGGCTTTGAGCCAAAGTGATTCAATGGTTTTCACGTTTTTTTTCAGTCACTGCTCTTTTAAATTCAGACAAATTTGGCTCTTTCAACGTTTCCGTCGGCAGAAAATAAAAAACGCTCTGCGTCAATGGACCTAAAATGACTTTTTATTATTTACACACTGTCCCTTTAATCCGAGGCAAGCATGGGCATTTCTGAGGCACTGCCACCTCATACTGGAAAAAGCTTCTATCCAATGTCATTCACTCGTTTTCATATTTTTTTCACTCACTGATCCTTTAACTTTGGACAAATTTGGTTGTTTCAGCGGTTCTGTGGGCGGAAATTAAAAACGCTCTAAGTCAATGGATGTAAAATGACTTATTATTATTCAAACACTGTCCCTTTATGTCCGAGGCAAGCAGGGGCATTTTTGAGGCACTGCCACCTCATATTTGAAAAAAGCTTTGATCCAATATCATTTACTCGTTTTTATATTTTTTTCACTCATTGATCCTTTAAGTTCGGACAAATTTGGCTGTTTCAGCGTTTCTGTGGGCGGAAATTAAAAACGCTCTAAGTCAATGGACATAAAATCATTTATAATTATTCACACACTGTCCGTTTATTTCCAAGGCAAGCAGGAGCATTTCTGTGGCACTACCACCTCATATTTGAAAAAGGCTTCGATCCAATATCATTCACTGGTTTTCATCTTTTTTTCACTCACTGATCCTTGAAGTTTGGACACATTTGGCTGTTTCAGCGTTTCTGTGGGCGGTTATTAAAAACGCTCTAAGTCAATGAATGTAAAATCATTTATAATTATTCACACACTGTCCTTCTATGTCCAATGCAAGCAGGGTCATTTCTGAGGCACTGCTACCTCAAATTCGGAAAAAACGCTTCGAGCCAAAGAGATTCAATGGATTTCACGTTTTTTTCACTCACTGTTCCTTTAAGTTTGGACACATATGGCTCTTTCAAAGTTTCTGTGGGCGGAAATTAAAAATGCCTCAAGTCAATGGACATAAAATGAATTTTTATTATTCACACACTGTCCCTTTATGTCCGAGGCAAGCAGGGGCATTTCTGAGGCACTGCTACCTCAAATTCGGAGAAAACGCTTCGAGACAAAGTCATTCAATGGGTTTCACGTTTTTTTTCACTCACTTTTCCTTTAAGTATGGCCAAATTTGGCTCTTTCAACGTTTCTGTGGGCGGAAATTAAAAATGCCTTAAGTCAGTCGACGTAAAATGACTTATTCACACACTGTCCCTTTATGTCCGAGGCAAGTAGGGGCATTTCTGATGCACTGCAACCTCAAATTTTAAAAACGCTTTGAGCCAAAGATATTCAAAGGGTTTCAAGTTATTTTCACTAACTTTTCCTTTAAGTTTGGACAAATTTGGCTCTTTCAACGTTTCTTTGGGCGGAAATTAAAAATGACTTAAGTCAATGGACGTAAAATGACTTATTATTATTCACACACTGTCCCTCTATGTCCGAGGCAAGCAGTTGCATTTCTGAGGCACTGCTACCTCAAATTTGAAAAAGGCTTTGAGCTAAAGTCATTCAATGGGTTTCACGGTTTTTTTACTCACTTTTCCTTTAAGTCTGGTCAAATTTGGCTGTTTCAGTGTTACTGTGGGCGGAAATTAAAAACGCCCTAAGTCAACGGACCTAAAATGACTTATTATTTACAACCTGTTCCTTTATATCCGAGACAAACGGGGGCATTTCTGAGGCACTGCAACCTGAAATTTGAAAAACGCTTCAAACCAAAGTTATTCAATGAGTTTCACGTTTTTTTCACTCACTGTTCCTTTAAGTTCAGACAAGTTTGGCTCTTTCAACGATTCTGTGGGCGGATATTAAAAACGCTCTGGGTCAATGGACCTAAAATGACTTATTATTATTTAAACACAGTCCCTTTAAGTCCGAGGCAAGCAGGGGCATTTCTGAGGCACTGCAACCTCAAATTTCAAAAACGCTTCGAGCCAAAGTTTAGGGAGTGCGCCGATCAGCTGGCTTGTGTACTAACAGACATTTTCAACACCTCGCTAGACCAAGCCACGGTCCCATCATGCTTCAAGATTGCCACAGTCATTCCAGTGCCAAAGAACCCCCAGATCTTATCATTGAACGATTACAGGCCCGTTGCACTGACTCCCATCATTATGAAGTGCTTTGACAGACTGGTTAAAGAGCACATCACCTCCAGGCTCCCCTCCTCACTCGACCCCTTTCAGTCTGCCTACAGGACAAATCGCTCCACCGGGGATGCCATCTCCTCTGCTTTTCACCTGAGCCTGACACACCTAGAGGAGAAGAACACCCATGTGCGGATGCTGTTCCTGGAATTCAGTTCAGCATTCAACACCATCATCCCACAACACCTGGTAGACAAAATGAGACTCCTGGGTTTCAACACCCCCCTGCGGAACTGGCTGCTGGACTTCCTCACTGACAGACCCCAGTCAGTGCGGATTGGTCAGAACATCTCCGATGGCATCACCCTCATCACGGGCTCCCCCCAAGGCTGTGTCCTGAGCCCCTTGCTGTTCAACCTGATGACACACGACTGCGTCCCTAGGTCAGCCAAAAACCACATTGTGAAGTTTGCGGACAACACAACAGTGGTGGGCCTCATCAGGGACGACAACGACTTGGCCTACAGATAGGAGGTGGAGCAGTTGGTGGGCTGGTGCAGGGACAACAGCTTGGTCCTAAATGTTGACAAAACTAAAGAGATCATTATCGCCTTCAGGAAAAACCAGCCCAACCATGCCACACATCTCATCAACAACAAGGCTGTGGAGGTTGTCAGTAGCATCAAGTTCCTAGGGGTGCATATCACAAACAAACTCACCTGGTCCGTGAACACTGCATCACTGGTGAAGAGGGCACAGCAGCGCCTGTACATCCTGCAGAGGATGAGGAGAGCCCACCTGCCCCCACCCTCCCTCATCACATTCTACAGGGGCACTATAGAGCGTATACTGACCAGCTGTATCTCTGTGTGGTGTGGAAGCTGCAGCGCTTCCGACTGGGGTACTGTGAGGAGGGTGACAAGGACAGCAGAGAAAATCATCGGGACTTCTCTCCCCTCCACTCAGGACATTGGCCAGAAAAGCTGCCTATCCCAAGCCAAGAAAATTAGCAGGGACCCCTCTCACCTCCATCATGGACTGTTCACTCTGCTAGCCTCTGGGAATAGGTACTGCAGTGTGTGGTGCAGGACCACCAGGTTCCACAATAGTCTTGTTCCCCTGGCCATTAGACTGTTAAATGGTCAATCAAACACATAGTAAATCTAAACTGCTGCTAATCTGCACATCTGTTGGTTTTGTTTGACTTTATTGCACTACTGGCAGTTCTTTATAGCTAGCCACTCCTTGCACAGTGTTCTTCTCTGCACTATTCGTACTACAGTGTTATTGTTACTGTTTACCTGACTTGTTTACCTGACTGCCCATTTTGCACATCTGGTTAGCTGCTCCTCTTGCACTGTTTGCACTACTATAAAATACTATATATAGCCATAATTATTTAGAATATTATTAGTACTGAATACAACATTTTATTTATATCTGTACATTCAAGGAAACTGTGCCGGTCAGATGTATCGACATTTCGTTCTGTATACACGTGTACTAGAATGACAATAAAGTAGATCTGAATCTGATTTTGAATCTTTAAGTTCAGACAAATTTGGCTCTTTCAACGTTTCCGTGGGCGGACTTTAAAAACGCTATGGGTCAATGGACCTAAAATGACTTATTATTAATTACACAATGTCCCATTATGTCTGAGGCAAGCAGGGGCATTTCTGAGGCACTGCAACCTCAAATTTTAAAAACGCTTCAAGCCAAAGTTATTCAATGGGTTTCACGTCTTTTCACTCACCTTTCCATTAAGTTCAGACAAATTTGGCTCTTTCAAAATTTCTGTGGGCAGATGTTAAAAACGCTCTGGGTCAATGGACCTAAAATGACTTATTATTATTTACTAACTGTCCCTTTATGTCCAAGGCAAGTAAGGGTATTTCTGAGGCACTGCAACTTCATATTTGAAAAAGGCATCGATCCAAAGTCATTCAATGGTTTTCACGTTTTTTACACTCACTGTTTAAAAGTTTAAGTTTAGACAAATTTGGCGTTTTCAGCGATTCTGTGGGCGGACATTAAAAACGCCCCAAGTCAATGGATATAAAATGACTTATTATTAATTACACACTGTCCCTTTATGTTTGAGTCAAGCAGGGGCATTTCTGAGGCACTTCAACCTCAAATTTTAAAAACGCTTCAAGCCAAAGTCATTCAATGGCTTTCAGGTTTTTTTCACTCACTGTTCCTTTAAGTTCGGACAGATTTGGCTTTTTCAACGTTTCTGTTGGCAGAAATTTAAAAGTTTTGTGTCAATGGACCTAAAATTAGTTATTATTATTTACACATTGTCCCTTTATGTCCAAGGCAAACAGGGGCATTTCTGAGGCACTGCAACCTCAAATTCGGAAAAACGCTTCGAGCCAAAATTATTCAATGGGTTTTACGTTTTTTCACTCACTGTTCCTTTAAGTTCAGACAAATTTGGCTCTCTCAACGTTTCTGTGGGCGAAAATTAAAAACGCCCTAAGTCAACGGACCTAAAATGACTTATTATTAATTACACACTGTCCCTTTATGTTTGAGGCAAGCAGGGGCATTTCTGAGGCACTTCAACCTCAAATTTTAAAAACGCTTCAAGCCAAAGTCATTCAATGGCTTTCAGGTTTTTTTCACTCACTGTTCCTTTAAGTTCGGACAGATTTGGTTTTTTCAACGTTTCTGTTGGCAGAAATTTAAAGGTTTTGTGTCAATGGACCTAAAATTAGTTATTATTATTTACACATTGTCCCTTTATGTCCGAGGCAAGCAGGGGAATTTCTGAGGCATTGCAACCTCAAATTTTAAAAACGCTTCGAGCCAAAGTTATTCAAAGGGTTTCACGTTTTTTCACTCACTGTTGCTTTAAGTTTGTACAAATTCTACGTTTCTGTGGGCAGAAATTAAAAATGCTCAGTACCAATGGACCTAAAATGACTTATTATTATTGACACACTGTCCTTTTATGTCCAAGGCAAGCAGGGGTATTTCTGAGGCACTGAAACCTCATATTTGAAAAAGGCTTCGATCCATAGTCATTCAATGGGTTTCACGTTTTTTTCACTCACTGTTCCTTTAAGTTCGGACAAATTTGGCTCTTTCAACGTTTCTGTTGGTGGATATTAAAAACACTCTGGGTCAATGGACCTAAAATGACTTATTATTATTTACACACTGTCACTTTATGTCCGAGGCAAGCAGGGGCATTTCTGACACACTGCAACCTCAAATTTAAAAAACGCTTCGAGGCAAAGTTATTCAAGGGGTTTCACGTTTTTTTGACTCACTGTTCCTTTAAGTTCGGACAAATTTGGCTCTTTCAACATTTCTGTTGACGGAAAATAAAAACGATCTGTGTCAATGTACCTAAAATGACTTATTATTATTTACACACTGTCCCTTTATGTCCAAGGCAAGCAGGGGCATTTCTGAAGCACTGCAACCTCAAATTTGAAAAACGCTTCAAACCAAAGTTATTCAATGGGTTTCATGTTTTTTCACTCACTGTTCCTTTAAGTTCAGACAAATTTGGCTCTTTCAACGATTCTGTGGGCGAATATTATAAAACGCTATGGGTCAATGGACCTAAAATGACTTATTATTATTTAAACACAGTCCCTTTAAGTCTGAGGCAAGCGGGGGCATTTCTGAGGCACTGCAAACTCATATTTAAAAAAAGGCTTCGAGCCAACGTTATTCAATGGTTTTCAAATTTTTTCACTCACGGATTCTTAAAGTTTGGACAAATTTCACTGTTTCAGCGTTTCTGTGGGCGGAAATTAAAAACGCCCTAAGTCAATAGACGTAAAATGACTTATAATTATTCACACACTGTCCTTTTATGTCCAAGGCAAGCAGGGGCATTTCTGAGGCACTGCAACCTCAAATTCGGAAAAACGCTTCGAGCAAAACTTATTCAATGGGGTTCACGTTTATTCACTCACTGTTCCTTTAAGTTCAGACAAATTTGGCTCCTTCATCGTTTCTGTGGGCGGAATATAAAAACCCCCTTCGTCAACGGACCTAAAATTACTTATATCTATTTACAAACTGTCCCTTTATGTCCAAGGCAAGCAGGAGCATTTTTCAGGCACTGCAACCTCAAATTTGAGAAACGCTTCTGTCACGGTCGCCTTGGTGACCAGTCTGCCCCGCCCTCTGGGCAACAGCTGAAAGCAGTTCCACTAATTGTGGATCTGCTATTTAAGGCTGCATTGTGGGCTCTGCGGTTGCTGGTTCATTACTCATTATTCACCATCCCGGTCTGTTATGCCTTGTCCTGTTTTAGTCTGTTATGCCTTGTCCTGTTTTAGTCTGTTATGCCTTGTCCTGTTGAGTTCGTGCCGGAGGAACTCTGTATTGTTCTGTTTTGCCCCGGAGTATTGGGCGACTTTTATTTTATTAAATAAAACTTATGGATCGTCAACGCATTTGAGTTCTTCCTTCATACCTCCTGCCTCCGTTTTGGTCCGGTCACCTTCCACGCCACCACGCCTCGTGACAGAATGAACCAGCCAACAAATAGAACTCAGCGAACGATCCCAGCGCGACTTGGGGAGAGCTGGAGAGCGCAGTTCGGCAGGCGCCTACTGAGTTGGCCTTCCCTGCCCGTTCGAACCACGGCCCCGCCCGTCGTGGCCCTTGCTGTGCCTCGAATGGGGTCCCGGGAAGAATTGACGCCTGCCTGTTCGACTCTCATGCCTGCCTGCCCGACTCCCGTGCCGATTGCCTGCTATTCCGTCTCCCCTGCGTGCCAGCCCGACTCCGACTCCGCTGCCTGCCAGTCCGACTCCGCTGCCTGCCAGTCCGACTCCCCTGCGTGCCAGTCCGACTCCCCTGCGTGCCAGTCCGACTCTGCTGCGTGCCAGTCCGACTCCGCTGCGTGCCAGTCCGACTCCCCTGCGTGCCAGTCCGACTCCGCTGCCTGCCAGTCCGACTCCCCTGCGTGCCAGTCCGACTCCCCTGCGTGCCAGTCCGACTCCGCTGCGTGCCAGTCCGACTCCGCTGCCTGCCAGTCCGACTCCGCTGCCTGCCAGTCCGACTCCGCTGCCTGCCAGTCCGACTCCGCTGCTCCTGTTTTGCCGGTTCTGATTTTGACTCTCTCATGTCTTGTCTGTTTTGATTTTGACTCTCTTATGTCTTGTCTGTTTTGATTTTGACCCTCTCATGTTTTACCTGTTTTGATTTTGCCTGTCCTGTTTACCTGTTCTTATTTTGCCTGTCCTGTTTACCTGTTCTGATTTTGCCTGTCCTGTTTACCTGCCCTGATTTTGCCTGTCTGTTATCCCCTGTCCAGTTTGCCCACCAGACCCCCTCCCTGCCGAGCGCCGATTCCGATCCGCCCGACGCAGATGGCGCCTGCCTCTCCCCGTTCCTGCGTGTTCGGAGGAGGGAGCGGGGTTGCCCCAATCGCGAGCGTCAACATTCCGGGGCGTGAGGTTGTAATTTTTTCTTTTTGGGACCTCGGGAGCTGTCCCTTAAGAGGGGGGCTCTGTCACGGTCGCCTTGGTGACCAGTCTGCCCCGCCCTCTGGGCCACAGCTGAAAGCAGTTCCACTAATTGTGGATCTGCTGATTAAGGCTGCATTGTGGGCTCTGCGGTTGCTGGTTCATTACTCATTATTCACAATCCCGGTCTGTTATGCCTTGTCCTGTTTTAGTCTGTTATGCCTTGTCCTGTTGAGTTCGTGCCGGAGGAACTCTGTATTGTTCTGTTTTGCCCCGGAGTATTGGGCGACTTTTATTTTATTAAATAAAACTTATGGATCGTCAACGCATTTGAGTTCTTCCTTCATGCCTCCTGCCTCCGTTTTGGTCCGGTCACCTTCCACGCCACCACGCCTCGTGACAGCTTCAAACCCAAGTTATTCAATGGGTTTCATGTTTTTTCACTCACTGTTCCTTTAAGTTCAGACAAATTTGGCTCTTTCAACGTTTCTGTGGGCGGAAATTAACAACGCCCTAAGTTAATGGACGTAAAATGACTTATTATTATTCACACATGTCCCTTTATGTCCAAGGCAAGCAGGGGCATTTCTGAGGCACTGCAACCTCAAATTCGGAAAAACGCTTCGAGCCAAACTTATTCAATGGGTTTCACATTTTTTCACTCACTGTTCCTTTATTCAAACAAATTTGGCTCTTTCAATGTTTCTGTGGGTGGAAATTAAAAACGCCATAAGTCAACGGACATAAAATGACTTATTATTATTCACACATGTCCCCTTATTTCCGAGAAAAGCAGGGGCATTTCTGAGGCACTGCAACCTCAAATTTGAAAAAGGCTTTGAGCCAAAGTCATTCAATGGCTTTCAGGTATTTTCACTCACTGTTCCTGTAAGTTTGGACAAATTTGGCTCTTTCAACGTTTCTGTGGGCAGAGATTAAAAACGCTCTGAGTCAATGAACGTAAAAAGACTTATTATTATTTACACACTGTCCCTTTATGTCCAAGACAAGAAGGGGCATTTCTGAGGCACTGCAACCTCAAATTTTAAAAATGCTTCGGGCCAAAGTTATTCAATGGGTTTCACGTTTTTTCACTCACTGTTCCTTTAAATTCGGACAAATTTGGCTCTCTCAAAGTTTCTGTGGGTGGATATTAAAAACGCTCTGCGTCAATGAACCTAAAATGACTTATTATTATTTTCACAATGTCCCATTATGTCCAAGATAAGCAGGGGCATTTCTGAGGCACTGCAACCTCAAATTCGAAAAACGCTTCGAGCCAAAGTTATTCAATAGGTTTCACGTTCTTTCACTCACTGTTCCTTTAAGTTCTGACAAATTTGGCTCTTGCAACGTTTCTCTGGGCGGAAATTAAAAACGCCATAAGTCAACGGACATAAAATGATGCTTCGATGGACGTAAAAAGACTTATTATTATTTACAACCTGTCCCTTTATGTCAGAGGCAAGCAGGGGCATTTCTGAGGCACTGCAACCTCAAATATGAAAAAGGCTTTGAGCCAAAGTCATTCAATGGCTTTCAGGTTTTTTTCCTTCACTGTTCCTTTAAGTTCGGAAAAATTTGGCTCTTTCAACGTTTCTGTTATCAGAAATTAAAAACGCTCCGTGTCAATGGACCTAAAATGACTTATTATTATTTACACACTGTCCCTCTATGTCCGAGGCAAGCAGGGGAATTTCTGAGGCACTGCAACCTCAAATTCTAAAAAGGCTTCAATCCAAAGTGATTCAATTGTTTTCACGTTTTTTTCACTCACTGTTCCTTTAAGGTCGGACAAATTTGGCTCTTTCAACGTTTCTGTGGGCGGATATTAAAAACACTCTGGGTCAATGGACCTTAAATGACTTATTATTAATTACACACTGTCCCTTTATGTCCGAGGCAAGCAGGGGCATTTCTGAGGCACTGCAACCTCATATTTGAAAAAGGCTTCCATCCAAAGTCTTTCAATGGGTTTCATGTTTTTTCACTCACTGTTCCTTTAAGTTCAGACATACTTCTCTCTTTCAACCTTTCTGTAGGCGAAAATTAAAAACGCCATAAGTCAACGGACATAAAATGACTTATCATTATTTACAACCTGTCCCTTTATGTCCGAGGCAAGCAGGGGAATTTCTGAGGCACTGCAACCTCAAATTCTAAAAAGGCTTCAATCCAAAGTGATTCAATTGTTTTCACGTTTTTTTCACTCACTGTTCCTTTAAGGTCGGACAAATTTGGCTCTTTCAACGTTTCTGTGGGCGGATATTAAAAACACTCTGGGTCAATGGACCTTAAATTACTTATTATTAATTACACACTGTCCCTTTATGTCCGAGGCAAGCAGGGGCATTTCTGAGGCACTGCAACCTCATATTTGAAAAAGGCTTCCATCCAAAGTCTTTCAATGGGTTTCACGTTTTTTCACTCACTGTTCCTTTAAGTTCAGACATACTTCTCTCTTTCAACCTTTCTGTAGGCGAAAATTAAAAACGCCATAAGTCAACGGACATAAAATGACTTATCATTATTTACAACCTGTCCCTTTATGTCCGAGGCAAGCAGGGGAATTTCTGAGGCACTGCAACCTCAAATTCTAAAAAGGCTTCAATCCAAAGTGATTCAATTGTTTTCACGTTTTTTTCACTCACTGTTCCTTTAAGGTCGGACAAATTTGGCTCTTTCAACGTTTCTGTGGGCGGATATTAAAAACACTCTGGGTCAATGGACCTTAAATTACTTATTATTAATTACACACTGTCCCTTTATGTCCGAGGCAAGCAGGGGCATTTCTGAGGCACTGCAACCTCATATTTGAAAAAGGCTTCCATCCAAAGTCTTTCAATGGGTTTCACGTTTTTTCACTCACTGTTCCTTTAAGTTCAGACATACTTCTCTCTTTCAACGTTTCTGTAGGCGAAAATTAAAAACGCCACAAGTCAACGGACATAAAATGACTTATCATTATTTACAACCTGTCCCTTTATGTCGAAGGTAAGCAGGGGTATTTCTGAGGCACTGCAACCTCATATTTGAAAAAGGTTTCGATCCAAAGTCATTCAATGGTTTTCACGTTTTTTTCACTCACTGTTCCTTAAGATTGGACAAATTTGGCTTTTTCAGTGTTTCTGTGGGCGGAAATTAAAAACGCCCTAAGTCAATTGATGTAAAGAGACATATTATTATTCGCACACTGTCCCTTTATGTCCAAGGCAAGCAGGGCCATTTCTGAGGCACTTCAACCTCAAATTCAGAAAAACGCTTCGAGACAAACTTATTCAATGGGTTTCACATTTTTTCACACACTGTTCCTTTAAGTTCATACAAATTTGGCTCTTTCAACGTTTCTGTGGGCGGAAGTTAAAAACATCATAAGTCAACGGACATAAAATGACTTATTATTATTTACACACTGTCCCTTTATGTCCAATGCAAACAGGGGCATTTCTGAGGCAGTGCCACCTCAAATTTGAAAAAGGCTTTGAGACAAAGTCATTCAATGGCTTCCAGGTTTTTTCACTCACTGTTCATGTAAGTTCGGACAAATTTGGCTCATTCAACGTATCTGTGGGCAGAAATTAAAAACGCTCTACATCAATGTACCTAAAATGACTCATTATTATTTACACACTGTCCCTTTATGTACGAGGTGAACAGGGGCATTTCTGAGGCACTGCAACCTTAAATTTGAAAAAGGCTTTCAACCAAAGTCATTCAATAGTTTTAATGTTTTTTTTCACTCATAGTTCCTTTAAATTCAGACAAATTTGTCTCTTTCAACGTTTCTGTGGGTGGATATTAAAAACGCTCTGTGTCAATGGACCTAAAATGAATTATTATTATTTTCATACTGTCCCATTATGTCCAAGGCAAGCAGGGGTATTTCTGAGGCACTGCAACCTCATATTTGCAAAAGGCTTTGATCCAAAGTTATTCAATTGTTTTCACGTTTTTTTCACTCACTGTTCCTTTAAGTTTGGACAAATTTGGCTGTTTCAGCATTTCTGTGGGCGGAAATTAAAAACGCCCCAAGTCAATGGACGTAAAAAGACTTATAATTATTCACACACTGTCCCTCTATGTCCAAGGCAAGCAGGGGCATTTCTGAGGCACTGCAACGTCAAATTTGAAAAAGGCTTTTAACCAAAGTCATTCAATAGTTTTCACTTTTTTTTTACTCACTTTTCCTTTAAATTCGGACAAATTTGGCTCTTTCAACGTTTCTGTGGGTTGATATTAAAAACGCTCTGTGTCACTGGACCTAAAATGACTTATTTTTTTCACACTGTCCCTTTGTGTCTGAGGCAAGCAGGGGCATTTCTGAGGCACTGCAACCTCAAATTTTAAAAAAGCTTCAAACCAAAGTTATTCAATGGGTTTCACGTTTTTTCACACATCGTTCCTTTAAGTTCAGACAAATTTGTCTCTTTCAAAGTTTCTTTGGAAGGATATTAAAAACGCTCTGGGTCATTGGACCTAGTCAAGTCAAGTCAAGTCATTTTTATTTGTATAGCCCTAAATCACGAAGAGTCTCAAAGGGCTTCACAGATTATTACACTATATTACACAGACTATTTTTCAGCCGACGAGAAGAGTAGGTTAATCATATGCTATGGAGTAGAAGTGAGTTTTAAGCTTAGATTTAAACATGTCCACTGAGGTTGCAGATCGGATCTTAGGGGGAAGAGCATTCCACAGCACCGGTGCCTGGATGGAGAACGCTCTCGAACCAGCAGAACACTTCTTTGCTCTTGGGATCACCAGAAGACCGGCACTCTCAGATCGTAGGCTTCGGACCGGGACATAGGGGGAAATCAGATCTGAAAGATAAGAGGGAGCAAGTCCATGTATGATTTTGTATAATACTAAGAGAACCTTGAAATCACATCTAAGGCTAACTGGGAGCCAATGCAGGTTAGCCAAAATCGGTGTTATGTGATCGTACTTTTTTGTCCTAGTTAAAAGCCTCGCTGCGGCATTTTGTACCAGCTGAAGAGACTTGATTCTAGACTTCGGGAGACCAGAGAGTAGTGCATTACAGTAATCTAGACGGGAGGTAACAAACGTATGAATTATAATTTCCGCATCCGACTGAGACAGTATTGAACGGATTTTAGCAATGTTACGATGATGTAAGAAAGCGGTTCTAGTAATTTTCTTTACATGCGTTTCAAAGGATAGATCAGGGTCAAATATGACACCTAAATTTTTAACTGAGTCACTCTGTGTGATGTGACATTTGTCAATGTTCACAGCAGTTTTTGAGAATAAGTCACGGCATTTAGATGGACCAATGACTAACATTTCGGTCTTTTCAGAATTAAGCCGCAAGAAATTGAGTGACATCCACTCTTTTATCTCAATGAGGCAGGCCTCCAAATTTCCACAGTTTAGTGTGGGAGATTCCTCCAACGGAAGATATAGTTGAGTGTCGTCTGCGTAGCAGTGGAAGCTGATATTGTACTTGCGAATAATATCACCTAATGGAAGCATGTAAATGCTGAAAAGAAGTGGGCCAAGCACTGAACCCTGCGAACACCACAGGTAACATTAAAGGGCTCACATGTCATTTCGCCATATTTAACACAGTGCGTCCTATCTGAGAGGTAGGATCTGAACCACGAGAGGACGGTTCCTGAGAGACCAATCCATTTTTCCAACCGTTCTAGTAGGAAATTGTGGTGCACTGTGTCAAAAGCAGCACTAAGATCCAGCAGCAGCAAAAGTGATGAAGCGCCAGAATCCATTGCCAGTAGGAGATCATTTGTTACCTTGATCAGAGCTGTCTCAGTAGAGTGGTTAGCCCTGAATCCTGATTGCATAGATTCAAAAAGGTTATTCTCGGATATAAAATCATTCAGCTGCTGTGCCACTACTTTTTCAAGTACTTCAGAAAGGAAAGGTAGGTTTGACACAGGTCTATAATTACTTAAGATTTCTGGATCAAGGTTGGGTCGTCTCAGTGTGGGTTTAATAATGGCGGACTTAAAAGCTGCTGGAACTACACCAGAGGAGAGTGATATGTTTATAATATTTAGAACTGAAGGTCCAAGGACGCCAAAAAGACTTTTAATAAGTGAACCTGGGAGCGGGTCGAACTGGCAAGTTGTCGGTTGGGCCACATTCACCACCTGTTTGAGATCATCAAGTGACAGTTCACTAAAACTGGACAATTTCCCTGGACAGCCATCCTGTCGTGCATCTGTAGATTTCAGCCCTTTAATATGTGTGGTATTAATAATGTCTTAAGCAATTTCTTCCTGTATGCATTGAATCTTCTTAGTAAAGAAGACCATTAAGGCATGAGCAGAGAGCGTCAAACTATCTGCGATAGTCTGTTGCCTTGTAAGCGATGCTAACGTGTCAAAAATGACTTTGGGATTGTTCTTTTGAGACGCAATCACCTTCGAAAGGTAGGCCGATTTTGCAGAGGCAAGGGCCGCTTTATACTTTAACAAGCTGTCACACCAGGTTTGATGGAAAACCTCAAGCTTGGTAGCGCGCCATTTTCTTTCCAATTTCCTGCATTCTTGTTTAAGGGTTCTAGTTTCATCAGTAAACCAAGGCGTGTGTCTTTTAGGACGTTATTTAAGCTTTATGGGCGCTATTGAAACCAGGACACTAGTCAGGGTAGTATTGAACTCATTCATGAGTGAGTCAATCGAGCCATTGTATGAAGGAAAGGACGCAACTGCTCCAGGAAGGAGTTCAAAGAGCTCAGAAACTGTGCCAGTGCTTATACTGTATTGCCTCCGCTAAATCCTTCAGCTTTTTTAGCACTACATTTAGCTAGCACCTCAAATGTAACTAAATGATGATCTGAGATAATGGTAGTACACGGTAACACCATAATGTTTGAGGTTAAAACTCCTCGAGTCAGAACCAAGTCTAGCGTGTTTCCATCTTAATGTGTTGGCAAATCAACCAGTTGATTAAAACCAAATGCATCAATTAGAGACCGAAACGCAATAGTTAGTGAACTGAGTGGGGACTTCATATGAATGTTAAAGTCCCCTATAATTACCATTTTGTCTGCATAGGTAACTAGTTCAGAAAAAAGTTCAGCAAATTCGTCTAAGAAAGTTGTGTATGGCCCAGGTGCGCGATATAGTTATTACATAAATTGACAATAGGGCAGCACGGCGGCGCAGTGGTTAGCTCTTGTGCGGCACAGTTCATGTCATGGGAACCTGTCGTGGGTTCAAATCCAGCTCCAGACTTCCTGTGCGGAGTTTGTATGTTCTCCCCGTGCTTGCGTGGGTTTCCTCCGGGCACTCCGGTTTCCTCCCACATTCCAAAAACATGCATTTCAGGTGAATTGGCCGGTCCAAATTGTCCCTAGGTGTGAATGAGCGAATGAGTTGTCTGTCCCCGTGTGCCCTGCGACTGGCTGGCAACCAGTTCAGGGTGTCCCCTGCCCACTGCCCGAAGATGGCTGGGATGGGCTCCAGCCCCCCCGCGACCCTAATGAGGATAAGCGGTACGGCTAATGAGATGAGATGAGATAAATTGACAATAGAGAGGACCGCATCACAAGAGCCTCAAACGCCTTGTAATTATTAGAGGTACGAGGATTAAATTTGAGGGTTTTTTTTTTTCAGAAATGAGCGCGACACCGCCACCCTTTTTCAACGTGCGTGCTACATGGCTACTCACGTAGTTGGGGGTGAAGCATAATTTAGCGCTCAATACTCATCTGGGCGTAACCAAGTTTCACAAAGACCGATACAGTTAAGTTTATAATCACGAATAATGTTATCAACAAGGAAAGCTTTAGGAGCAAGCGATCTAATATTTAAAAGACCAAATTTTAGCTTTGCTGAATCATTTGACTTAGCTGAAGTCTAGAGATCGTCACAAGATGTCGCCGTTGTCGCCGTTCGTGAGCGTTGAGTTTAAAGCTAAAATGACTTATTAATATTTACACACTGTCCCTTTATGTCCAAGGCAAGCAGGGGTATTTCTGAGGCACTGCAACCTCATATTTGAAAAAGGCTTCGATCCAAAGTCATTCAATGGTTTTCACATTTTTTTCCACTCACTGTTCCTTTAAGTTTAGACAAATTTGGCTGTTTCAGGGTTTCTGTGGCCGGAAATTAAAAACGCCCAAGGTCAATGGACGTAAAGAGAGTTATTATCATTCAACACTGTCCATTTATGTCCAAGGCAAGCAGGGGCATTTCTGAGGCACTGCAACCTCAAATTCGGAAAAACGCTTCGAACCAAACTCATTCAATGGGTTTCACATTTTTTCACTCACTGTTTCTTTAAATTCAAACAAATTTGGCACTTTCAACGTTTATGTGGGCGTAAATTAAAAACGCCATAAGTCAACGGACATAAAATCACTTATAATTATTCACACACTGTCCCTTTATGTCCGAGGCAAGCAGGGGCATTTCTGAGGCACTGCAACCTCAAATTTGAAAAATGCATCGAGCCAAAGTCATTAAATGGGTTTTACGTTTTTTTTCACTCACTGTTCCTTTAAGTTGTGACAAAACTTGGCTGTTCAACGGTTTTGCGGGCAGAAAATAAATTTAAAAAACCTTTCAGTCAATGTAAATAAAAAAGACTTTTCTTCCTTTAAGTTTGGAGAAAATAATCTCTTTCAACGTTTCTGTTGGCAGAAATTAAAAATGCTCTTTGTCATTGGACCTAAAATGACTTATTATTAATTACACACTCTCCCTTTATGTCCGAGGCAAGCAGGGGCAATTCTGAGGCACTGCAACCTCAAATTTGAAAAATGCTTCAAACCAAAGTTATTCAATGGGTTTCACATTTTTTCACTCACTGTTCCTTTAAGTTCAGACACATTTGGCTCGTTCAACGTTACTGTGGGTGGACAGTAAAAACGCTCTTTGCCAATGGACCTAAAATGACTTAATATTTTTTACACACTGTCCCTTCATGTCCGAGGCAAAGAGGGGCATTTCTGAGGCACCCTCAAATTTGAAAAAAGGCTTTTAGCCAAAGTCGTTTAATGGTTTTCACGTTTTTTTTCACTCACTGTTCATTTAAGTTCAAACAAATTTGGCTCTTTCAACGTTTCTGTGGGCGAATATTAAAAACGCTCTGTGTCAATGGACGTAAAATGACTTGTTATTATTTACACACTGTCCCTTTATGTCCGAGGCAAGCAGGGGCATTTCTGAGGCACTGCAACCTCAAGTTTGAAAAACGCTTGAAACCAAAGTCATTCAATGGGTTTCACGTTTTTTTCACTCACTTAAGTTGTGACAAAACTTGTTTCAACGGTTGTGCAGGCAGAAATTAAAAAAAATAACAACCTTCTAGTCAATGTAAATAAAAAAGACTTTTCTTTCTTCTTTTTTTTCAATTTAAACATTGTCTATTTATGGCTGACAAAGCATTGACTTTTTTGATACAAATCCTCATATACAAATGAATTGGCACCTACTTAACGGTGTTGAACTTTCGGGTCGAGTGCCATTTTTGTGGGATTTTTTCAGTACCGCACCCCCGTTGGAAACACATTCTGGCTATCGGCTGGAGTTGGGGGTATAAAATCGGCACTTGAGGGAAAAACCGGGACCTCAAGTTCGGGGCCTCTTAGCGGATTTTTGCGGTACTGCAGCTGCCATTGGAAATGCATTGCCCATAGGAATGAATGGGCGCTCCGTTGACTCCAATGTATTTCCCTCTTTCAACGTTTCTGTGGGCAGAAATTAAAAACGCTCTGTGTCAATGGACCTAAAATGACTTATTATTAATTACAAACTGTCCCTTTATGTGCAAGGCAAGCAGGGGCATTTATGAGGCACTGCAACCTCAAATTTGAAAAATGCTTCAAACCAAAGTTAATCAATGGGTTTCGCGTTTTTTCGCTCACTGTTCCTTTAAGCTTAGACAAATTTGGCTCTTTCAACGTTTCTGTGGGCGGACTCTAAAAACGCTCTGGGTCAATGGACCTAAAATGACTTATTAATAATTACACACTGTCCTTTTACGTCCGAGGCAAGCAGGGGCATATCTGATGCACTGCAACCTCAAATTTGAAAAACGCTTCGAGCCAAAGTTATTCAAGGGGTTTAATGTTTTTTCACTCACTGTTCCTTTAAATTCGGACAAATTTGGCTCTTTCAACGTTTCTGTGGGTGGAATTAAAAACGCCCTAACTCAATGGACGTAAAGAGACTTATTATTATTCACACACTGTCTCTTCATGTCAGAGGAAAGCAGGGGCATTTCTGAGGCACTGCAACCTAAAATTCTGAAAAACGCTTCGAGCCGAAGTCATTAAATCGGTTTGACGTTTTTTTCACTCACTGTTCCTTTAAGATGTGACAAGACTTGGCTGTTTCAACGGTTCTGCTGGCAGAAAATAAAAAAGAAAACCGACCTTTCAGTCATTGTAAATAAAAAAGACTTTTTTTTCAATTTAAATATTGTCTTTTTATGGATGACAAAGCATTGACTTTGTTAATACAAATCCTCCCATACAAATGATTTGACGATTATTTAACAGTGTTGCACTTTTGGGTTGAGTGCCATCTTGTGGGGTTTTTTTATGTCCCGGTCCGAAGCCTACGATCTGAGAGTGCCGGTCTTCTGGTGATCCCGAGAGCAAAGAAGTGTTCTGCTGGTTCGAGAGCGTTCTCCATTCGGGCACCGGTGCTGTGGAATGCTCTTCCCCCTGAGATCCGATCTGCAACCTCAGTGGAAATGTTTAAATCTAAACTTAAAACTCACCTCTACTCCATTGCATATGAATAATAGCCTACTCTTCTTGTCGGCTGAAAAATAGTCTGTGTAACATAGTGTACTAATCTGTGAAGCCCTTAGAGACTTATTGTGATTAAGGGCTATACAAATAAAAATGACTTGACTTGACTTGACTAGTACTGCACTCCCGTTGGAAACACATTCTGGCTGTCCCTTTAAGTTCTCGCAAAACGTGGCTGTTTTAGGGGTTCCGAGGGAGGAAACTTAAAACGCTCTGAGGGGAATGGATGTAAATTGACGTCCTTTTTTAACACACTGTCCCTCTACGTTCTGACACAATTTGGCTGTTTTAGGGTTTCTGAGGGATGAAATTCAAAACGCTCTGAGGAGAATGGATGTAAAATGACTATTTTTTTTATACACTGTCCCTTTACGTTCAGACACAATTTGGCTGTTTTAAGGGTTCTGAGGGATGAAATTCAAAATGCTTCGAGCCAAAGTCATTCAATGGGTTTCACGTTTTTTTCACTTACTGTTCCTTTAAGTTTGGACAAATTTGGCTCTTTCAATGTTTGTTTGGGCGGAAATTAAAAACGCCCTAAGTCAGTGGACATAAAATGGCTTATTATTATTCACACATTGTCCCTTTATGTCCGAGGAAAGCAGGGGCATTTCTAAGGGACTGCAACCTCAAATTTGAAAAAGGCTTTGAGCTAAAGTCATTCAATGGGTTTCACGTTTTTTTCACTCAATGTTCCCTTAAGTTTGGACAAATTTGGCTCTTTCAACGTTTCTGTGGGCAGAGATTAAAAATGCTCTCTGTCAACGGAAATAAAATCACTTATTATTATTTACACATTGTCCCTTTATGTCCGAGGCAAGCAGGGGCATTTCTGAGGCACTGCACCCTCAAATTTGAAAAAGTCTTTGAGCCAAAGTCATTCAATGGCTTTCACGTTTTTTTTTACTCACTGTTCCTTTAAGTTAGAACAAATTTGGCTCATTCAACGTTTCGGTGGGAGGAAATTAAAAACGCCCAAGTCAATGGACGTAAAATCATTTATAATTATTCACACACTGTCCCTTTATGTCCGAGGCATGTAGGGGCATTTCTGAGGCACTGCAACTTCAAATTTGAAAAAGGCTTTGAGCCAAAGTCATTCAATGGTTTTCACGTTTTTTATACTCTCTCTTCCTTTAAGTTCAGACAAATTTAGCTCTTTCAAGGTTTCTGTTGGCAGAAAATAAAAATGCTTTGTATCGATGGACCTAAAATGACATATTACTAATTACACACTGTCCCTTTATGTCCGAGGCAAGCAGGGACATTTCTGAGGCACTGCAACCTCGAATTTGAAAAACGCTTCAAACCAAAGTTATTCAATGGGTTTCACGTTTTTTCACTCACTGTTCCTTTAAGTTCAGTCAAATTTGGTTCCTTCAACATTTCTGTGGGAGGATATTAAAAACGCTCTGGGTCAATGGACCTAAAATAAGTTGTTATTAATTACACACTGTCCCTTAATGTCCGAGGCAAGCAGGGGCATTTCTGATGCACTGCAACCTCAAATTTGAAAAACGCTTCGAGCCAAAGATATTCAAAGGGTTTCACGTTTTTTCACTCACTGTTCCTTTAAGCTCAGACAAATTTGGCTCTTTAACGTTTCTGTGGCCGGATATTAAAAACGCTCCGGGTCAATGGACCTAAAATGACTTATTATTATTTACACACTGTCCCTTTAAGTCCGAGGCAAGCAGGGGCATTTCTAAGGCACTGCCACCTCATATTTGAAAGAGGCTTTGATCCAATATAATTTACTCGTTTTCATATTTTTTTCACTCACTGATCCTTTGAGTTTGGACAAATTTGGCTGTTTCAGCGTTTCTGTGGGCGGAAATTAAAAACGCTCTAAGTCAATGGACATAAAATCATTTATAATTATTCACACACTGTCCGTTTATGTCCAAGGCAAGCAGTGGCATTTCTGAGGCACTGCTACCTCAAATTCGGAAAAAAACGCTTCGAGTCAAAGTCATATCAATGGGTTTCACGGTTTTTTCTCACTTTTCCTTTAAGTCTGGACAAATTGTGACAGTGTTTCTGTGGCCGGAAATTAAAAACGCCCTAAGTCAACGGACCTAAAATGACTTATTATTTACAACCTGTCACTTTATATCCGAGGCAAGCATGGGCATTTCTGAGGCACTGCAACCTCAAATTTGAAAAACGCTTCAAACCAAAGTTATTCAATGGGTTTCACGTTTTTTCACTCACTGTTCCTTTAAGTTCAGACAAATTTGGCTCTTTTAACGATTCTGTGGGCGGATATTAAAAACGCTCTGGGTCAATGGAACTAAAATGACTTATTATTATTTACACACAGTCCCTTTAAGTCCGAGGCAAGCAGTGTCACGGGGCGAGGTGGGGTCGAAGGGGGTGATCGGACCAGAACGGAGGCAGGAGGCAGGAAGGGAGAACGATCCAAAAGTTTTATTTAACAAAATAAAAGTTGTCCAAAACTCTGGGACATGACAAAACAAACAGTTGATTCTTCCAACTCAACTAAACTGGACAAAGCATAACAGAACGGACAATGTTTTAAACTAAAACAGGACAAGGCATAACAGACCGGGAGTGTGTATATGTAATGAGCCCACACTCGCAAAGCCCACAATTCAGCCTTAAATAGCAGACACTCGATTAGTTGAACTGCTTCAGCTGGGCCCAGGGGGCGGGGCAGACCGGTCGTCAAGGCGACCATGACAAGCAGGGGCATTTCTGAGGCACTGCAACCTCAAATTTGAAAAACGCTTCGAGCCAAAGACATTTTCAACACCTCGCTAGACCAAGCCATGGTACCATCATGCTTCAAGATTGCCACCATCATCCCAGTGCCAAAGAACCCCCAGATCTTATCATTAAACGATTACCGGCCCCTTGCACTGACTCCCATCATAATGAAGTGCTTTGAGAGACTAGTTAAAGAGCACATCACCTCCAGTGCCCCCTCCTCACTCGACCCCTTTCAGTTTGCCTACAGGACAAATCACTCCACCGGGGATGCCATCTCCTCTGCTTTTCACCTGAGCCTGACACACCTAGAGGAGAAGAACACCCATGTGCGGATGCTGTTCCTGGACTTCAGTTCAGCATTCAACACCATCATCCCACAACACCTGGTAGACAAAATGAGACTCCTGGGTTTCACACCCCCCTGCGGAACTGGTTGCTGGACTTCCTCACTGACAGACCCTAGTCAGTGCGGATTGGTCAGAACATCTCCGATGTCATCACCCTCAGCACAGGCTCCCCCCAAGGCTGTGTCCTGAGCCCCTTGCTGTTCACCCTGATGACACACGACTGCGTCCCTTGGTCAGCCACAAACCACATCGTGAAGTTTGCGGACAACACAACAGTGGTGGGCCTCATCAGGGACGACAACGACTTGGCCTACAGAGAGGAGGTGGAGCAGTCGGTGGGCTGGTGCAGGGACAACAGCCTGGTCCTGAATGTTGACAAAACTAAAGAGATCATTATCGACTTCAGGAAAAACCAGCCCAACCAAGCCCCACTTCTCATCAACAACAAGGCTGTGGAGGTTGTCAGTAGCATCAAGTTCCTAGGGCTGCACATCACAAACAAACTCACCTGGTCCGTGAACACTGCATCACTGGTGAAGAGGGCACAGCAGCGCCTGTACCTCCTGCGGAGGATGAGGAGAGCCCACCTGCCCCGACCCTCCCTCATCACATTCTACAGGGGCACCATAGAGCGTATCCTGACCAGCTGTATCTCTGTGTGGTGTGGAAGTTGCAGCGCTTCCGACTGGGGTACTGTGAGGAGGGTGACAAGGACAGCAGAGAAAATCATCGGGACTTCTCTCCCCTTCACTCAGGACATTGGCCAGAAGCGCTGCCCATCCCAAGCCAAGAACATTAGCAGGGACCCCTCTCACCCCCATCATGGACTGTTCACACTGCTAGCCTCTGGGAAGAGGTACTGCAGTGTGTGGTGCAGGACCACCAGGTTCCACAATAGTCTTGACTCCCTGGCCATTAGACTGTTAAATGGTCAATCAAACACATAGTAAATCTAAACTGCAGCTAATCTGTACATCTGTTGGTTTTGTTTGACTTTATTGCACTACTGGCAGTTCTTTATAGCTAAACACTCCTTGCACAGTGTTCTTCTCTGCACTATTCGTACTACAGTGTTATTGTTACTGTTTACCTGTCTTGTTTACCTGACTGCCCATTTTGCACATCTGTTTAGCTGCTCCTCTTGCACTGTTTGCACTACTATAAAATACTATATATAGCCATAATTATTTAGTATAGTAAATTTGGCTCCTTCAACGTTTCTGTGGGCGGAAATTAAAAACGCCCTAAGACAACAGACCTAAAATGACTTATTATTAATTACACAATGTCCCTTTATGTCCGAGGCAAGCAGGGGCACTGCAACCTCAAATTTTAAAAACACTTCAAGCCAAAGTTATTCAATGGGTTTCACGTTTTTTAACTCACCGTTCCTTTAAGTTCAGGCAAATTTGGCTCTTTCAAAATTTCTGTGGGCGGATATTAAAAACGCTCTGGGTCAATGGACCTAAAATGACTCATTATTAATTACACACTGTCCCTTTATGTCCAAGGCAAGTAAGGGTATTTCTGAGGCACTGCAACCTCATATTTGAAAAAGACTTCGATCCAAAGTCATTCAATGGTTTTCACGTTTTTTACACTCACTGTTCCTTTAAGTTCGGACAAATTTGGCTGTTTCAGCGTTTCTATGGGCAGAAATTAAAAACGCCCTAAGTCAATGGACGTAATGAGACTTATTTATCAATCCAAAAATAGGAAGCCCGTCTTTTGTATCTGTGATGATGAGAGTCTTTTTACTTGTTACCATTGATAATAATCCACTTAACAGATATGATATGCTGGAAATGGTCAATATTTAAGAAATCTCTTATCTTTGAATTCACATATTCCAAGTTTGACACTTCTGATA
The DNA here is from genome assembly GCF_059441175.1 of Urocampus carinirostris. Lineage (NCBI taxonomy): Eukaryota > Metazoa > Chordata > Actinopteri > Syngnathiformes > Syngnathidae > Urocampus > Urocampus carinirostris. The sequence goes on from NC_142359.1 coordinate 42,879,406, forward strand.
CAGAACCCAATTCTTTCTCATGTGCAAAAATTTCATTTGTGTGACTATGAACACTTTCTACCACTTTACTGTGACCTACAAGAGATTTGCAAACATTTTTGTAGTTTAATTTTGAAGACCACTTTTTAAAAAATTGATGCTCCGACTCAAATCTCATACACATGTGCCTTGTTAAGGGACCCAGCGCCTCAATTTGTGAAGGGAAATGCAACATATAATGCTGCTTTGGTGTTATATTGTTCTCAGGGAACAGCTCCTTGAATGTTTTAAGGTGCTTCTCTATCATCACCCTAAGTTTGTGAAGGGTTTCCCTAAATAGTAGAGGAGCAAAGAGGATCTTGGTTATCTGAATCAACTCTAAGATGAATTTAACATGGCTATGGTCCTTGATACTATTCAAAATATAAGGAAGTATCTTCAAAAGTATCAGCATCTGCCCAGAAGACTGTTTAAGTTTTGTTGTCATTAGATGTCATTGTACTGACACTGATTGGGCATGGTTTGTCTTTTATATCACTGGGTGAATATCTAAAACAATTTATACCTGAATTAATAGCGGCGCTGCCAAGAGCGGCTGCCTTTTCCAGCTGCCCTGTTGTTTTATTGTCTGCTCCTATCTTCGGTGTTTTTTCTTCCCGTTTTGACAACTACACTATGGATTACTTCTATCCTATGGACATGGGTTTCAACGCACAAGAAATGCGTGTATTTCAACTCCTTGCCCTGAGGAATTCTCGTGCCGGCGTGATGAAGGGGCCCATGGTGGAAGAAAAGCCGAAGCTAGCGAAGCGGCTAGCGGCGTTATAAGTCTTCGGTACCATCCGTAATCATGGTAAATGCGAACTCACGACCAAATAGGATCATCGAGTGCTTTTTGAAAACATCGAAGCGCACAGGGAGCGCAGTTGCTGTGTTTTGCGGAAACGTGGCTCACGTTTAGCATTCCGGACGCTAACGTGTAGCCACCCGGAGCCACCTGGAGAAATCCGGCTTCAACGTCGCTAAACAGAGACATGAAAGCCGGGGGGAATCGGAGAGGAGGCGGACTTGCTAACACGAGGTGGTGTATCCCTGGATTCTCACAAAGAAAAGATTTCCATCTGCCGCAGGAATGTCGAACTTTTGGACTGGCGTGACGTCATCCACTCCGCTACAAGCACCCTCGGGCATCATGTTAATCTGTTAATAAACAACGGGGTAGACTGCTGGAAGTGTGAATTTCCCTACGGGGATGAATAAAGTATATATCTATCTATCTATCTATCTAATATAATCCAGATCAATCTCTCCTGACAAAATTAGGAATTTTAATACACATTTAATTTCTAGGGGCACAACACCCTCAAGCATAACGTGCATTATATCTTGAGGAGTTTGCTGGATAAGGTCATATGCTGTAAAATCTGTAAGTTTACTCCTCCTGTTAATACCAAAGGTAGTCTTAAGAACATTTTTAACGTGGTCTGTTCTGGCCCTCTCTATTTCTGTACACCAGGGGTCCGGAACCTTTTTTGCTGAAAGAGCCGAAAAAACCCAAATTTTAAAATCTAATCCTAGGAGAGCCATATGTATATTTTAATACCAAAAACAGCTAAATGGAAGAGGAAAATCAACGAGTTTATAGTATAATAAGACAGAATTTATTTTGAACAACATTGTAAGTTAATAACAAAAACTAACAATTATTTATAATTATAACAATCAACTGGTCTGCAGGCTGAGGTTTTATTCATATCTGTCCATGTTTACTTGCCCGCTCTGCTTGTTCACCGCTGTCTGAGGCCCTCAGGTCAGCAATTTCTTATCTAAATCGAAGAAGACCAACAATATATATATTATAATAAGACTCTGTTATAACACGTTGTTCAAAATCAAATTAAAGGGATTTATTGATAAGAAAAGTACTTCTGACTTACTATTAATGCGACTTTTGGTGTTGCATGGTTTTGCTGATGGCTTTGTAGTCCGGTTGGTAGGTGGTGAGGTTCAGCTTCATGCAGGCGTTTAGGCTTCCATCTTTTAAACGTGATCGCAGGTTGGTTTTGATGTGTTTTAGGTGTGAGAACGACTGTTCGCATGCATATGTAGATCCAAACATGGTCAATACAGCAAGACTCACACGCTGCAGTGTTTTGTACGTGACGGGAAGCGCGTTCCAGGTTTTGACAATCAGCTGGTCTGCGCGCTGAAGTCTGTCCATGTCTGTCCATTTGTGTTTGCCTGCCAGCTCTGCTTGTTCTCGTGCAAGGGTTTCCAAATCTTCATTCAGTGACTTGAACTTATTAACCCACATGTCTGTGGCCTTCAGGTCAGCAACTTCTACTTCAAAATCTCTGACAGAGACATTGGGGATGAAACTCAGGTTTACTTTGTCCAAATCACACTCGTGCGGATGAGTGATGAATTGAAAAAGACTAGTGTGCTCACGGAAGTCCCCAAAGCGTGCTTTGAATGACGTCAGGAGAGAAGATGTGAAAACTGCGAGCTGATGGAGATCAAAATGTTCAGGGGAGTCACTTGCTGTGCACTCATCTTTAAATACTTTCAGTTTTTCAAAGTGTAGTAAACGACCAGTCTCAATATCCGCAGTAAAGATTTCCAGCTTGTTTTGAAATGCAAAGACTGCCTGTTGAAGGGATAAGACTGTATTTCCAATGCCTTGCATTTTCACATTGAGATGGTTCAGATGTCCAGTCATGTCCACAAGATAATAAAACTTGAGGAGCCACTCAGTGTCCGCTAGCTGGGGATACTCGATGCCTTTCATTTGAAGAAAAGTCCGTATTTCGCTCAGGCAAGCTGCAAAACGGCTAAGCACCTTCCCTCTTGACAGCCAACGCACATTACTGTGCAAAACAAGACCGGGATAATTATTCTCCACTTCATCCAACAGTGCTTTAAACTGGCGATCGTTTAAAGCTCGGGCAACAATAAAGTTGACCACCCGAATGACCAGTGACATCACGTCATCAAGCTGCTTGTCACACATTTGCGCACAAAGTGCCTCCTGATGTCGAATACAGTGGAAGCTGAGGATGGGTCTGTTCTCCTGCTCACGAAGCAGCGCTACAAATCCTCTGTTTTTCCCCACCATGCACGGAGCACCATCGGTACACACAGAAATAAGTTTATCCATTGGTAGATTCTTTTCATTTGCAAACTCCATGAAAGACTTGAATAAATCCTCTCCTCTTGTCGTCCCTTTTAGTGGCAAAACGGCAAGACTTTCCTCACGCAGCGAGTCACCGTCAACATAGCGTGCAATAATACTGAACTGGGATAAATGACTGACATCTGTTGATTCATCCAAAGCGAGGGAAAAAAACTCTGCTGCATTTATGTCATTCACTTGTTTTTCCTCCACTTGTTTCGACATCATGATGGCACGATCGTGCACAGTTCTTGCTGAAAGAGGCATATCTTTTATCCGTTTGATTATTTTATCTTTATCCTTAAAGTCGTCAAAAAGCTCGTTGGCCACATCAAGCATGAATGATTTGGCATAATCGCCATCTGTAAACGGCTTCCCGCTCCTCACAATTGCTAAAGAACCAGCAAAGCTAGCAGAGTTAAAATCACCTTGTTTGGCACATACACGGAGCTGCTGCTGACTCGCCTGGACTGTAGAAAGTAGTTCTTGACAGGCCTTCTTTCTCTTGTCTCCCACTGGATATTTCGCTGAAAATGTGGCATGGCGTGTGTCGAAGTGTCTCTTTATATTTGTCCGTTTCATCGAGGAAATTTTATCATTGCATATAAGACACACTGCACAACCTGCTCTCTCAATAGAGGCAAATTGCTCTGTCCATTCCTGCTGAAACGTACGGTAATCTTCATCGCTTTTCCTTTTCGTCATCTTGATTAGAAGGGTTCCCCCTGCATAAAAAAGCTAACCAAAAACGAAAGGAAATATTTCTTCTTTGCTTCAAAATGACTTGTGCAGATTGTTGTAAATTATCAATTAAAATTAGACTTTCCGGGTAGCGGACCTTCCCGCTCACCGGAGAACAAATTGGCTCTTAGCTGCGTGCCTGAACGAAAAGTTGCAGGTGAAAATATATATAAATTAAAATGTGTGTATTTATTTATTTATTTTTTTGACATGTTTTTTTCTGACTTTATTATTATTATTATTTATTTTGCTAAAGTAACATAATTAGTAAAATTTGTTTCGTTCAGAAATTTTCAGAGAGCCAGACGCCGTCATCAAAAGAGCCATATATGGCTCGCGAGCCATAGGTTCCCGACCCCTGCTGTACACTGTCTCATGTGATTTTCTAACGTTCTCATGGTAAAACTCTTTTCATCAAAATTGTTCTGCATGGTCTCAAAATCACATTCAAAATGCCTACATTCACTGAAAGAGAACCCAACTCCAGACTTAAACCCAGCCAGTTCATGCTGAGCAAGAGTATCGCCACAAAAAACTGAAAACTGTTGCAAAAAACTACCTCACACGTATGTAAAATGGTACTCACGTACATGCTGTCTGCACTATGTTTGTTCACTGCTCAAACAGACACCGCGCACAAAAAAAAAAACAAAAAAAAAACTTAAAACTCGGGCCAACACTACCTCATACGAATATAATGTTACTCATGTCTTGTTCTTGCACATGTCGACTGCACTACGTTTAATGCTCAAATTGCACAATGTCTGACCATTTCCTGTTTCATGCTGACTATTTTTGCACTATGATGACTTTGCACCAAATGCAATATTGCACAACCGTTACGATACCAACGTTATCACGACAACCCTGTATGTAACATCCCACATGCCGACATTTCTTGTGTAAATACCATGTAAATTATAACTATAGCCTTATCCCCCTTGTCTTATAACATTATCTTCTCTGTTCCTTTATCTTCTTGCTCATACCTCACTATGAATGTGTAAAACTGGAGTGTCATGCCCAATTTCGTTGTCACAATATGTTAGCCCATTTGTAACAATGACAATAAAGGTATATTCTATTCTATTGTATTCTATTCTATATTCTATATAGATATTACTGCACCATGTATAATTTGACCTGTCCCAATTTTGACACCATTGTACAATTCTTTTAAATCCTTTTCAATGCGTTCTAAAATAACATCAACACCTGCTTGTGCAATGTCCTTAGCTTTGGCAATAGCAAGTAGTCATATAGCAGCCAGTTTTGACCTAAACTTGGGGTCTATGTTTCCTAGTGTATAATAAAACATGAGTAACTTGTTCACAGAAGTATGCGGTCCAAGAGGGTTACATAAGTCTATCTCATCAGAATACAATGTCAACTGTAAAGCAGTGGGCTTCGATGAAAATACGGATGACTTTTGAAAAGGCTACCATCCACTATGTTACAGAGAAATCCATCTTTGTTACAATTCTCTGGAGGAGTACTGGCCATACCGTGTATTCTTGGGTTGGACAACAGCTGCTCTAGGCTCTTGATGAGGGGAACATAGAAAAAAAACCTTGTTTTTAAGTTTAAGAACCCATGAAGAACCTCTCTTAACTTTACACAGTCTTTGGGATATTACAACCTCCTCCGCTTCAACTGGGGTAAAATGTTCCTTAATGGTTTGGTCTTGCATGAATGTTGTGGTCAACATGGAGAATGGATCTGGAAAGTCATCAAATGTTGCCAGAGCCTCATGCCGTAGATGTTCTATGTTGTCTGAATGGCCAGTGTCAAAAATGTCTTTTACTCTTTCATTCAAGGTTTCTACAAGATGAAATTGAAATTGTTGTACTTCTGACACAATGCTGTTTATATTCCTCTGTAGAGAGAGAGAGTGAGAGAGATCTCATTTGATAAGATCAATCAACTACAGCACAAGTAATGTGATTGGGTAGAGGGGTCACGAAACAGAAGCGTTTGTCAATATTTTAATAAGAACCATTTTAATCTGCAAACCAGGCTTAATGTCTAAAACCACAACCTTGTCCTTTAATCAGTAAATTCTCAAGAAAAGTGCAAAATATGACGGCAGTAGTATCAGAATCAGAATACTTTATTAGCCCTGAAGAACAATTCAATTTCAAGTAGTAAGTATTTTTGTATGGTCACAAATATTTTTGATATTAATGTGACAATATGATTTCTCCTCACTCTAGAAAGTGTCTACTAAATGCATATAGCCTACCCGAGACAGACAACATGTTTCACGAATATCCACAGTGAAGGCAGCTGCACGTCTGGACAAGTCCTGTTAAAATAAATATATTCAGCCTTATGATAACTACAGTGGGACCTCGGTTATCCCGGTTAATGGGGACCAAAACCACCCGCGAAAAGTGAAAATCTGCGAAGTAGCGACGCCCCTTCAAAAATGCTTGAGAAAAAAATAAAATCATATTTTATTTCATCATAATTATTTTTTAGGCCCGCAAAGCTCTGAATCCGCGAACGTCGAAGCGAGAAGTAGCGAGGTCCCACTGAATTTTGCCCTTCAAATCATCAAACTATTAGTCTTGACGTTAATGATATATTCTTAATTCCAAAATGAACATTTACCTGTCATGATTACCCAAGTGGAGTCACCTGGGGTAATCATGTGGCGCGCTGGAATGTGCTTCCTGATTGGTCAATGCTCCCCTTTTAAACGCGTTACGCGGAGAACTCCTGGTCGGAGGATTAACTTCTGTACCCCGTAAGACTCTCCCGATTACCTGCTTTCTTGTTTACCTGATTCTGCCTCCCTGCCTCCGATTCGACCTGCTTCCGTCCACGCTACGATCGTCTCTTCAGTCCCGGTAAACTCGACCTGCTTCCGTCCACGCTACGATCGTCTCTTCAGTCCCGGTAAACTCGACCTGCTTCCGTCCCACGCTACGCTTGGCTACGTGTCCCGAAGCTGTCTTCACGGCGTTGCTGCTGACGTTCGACGGTCATCGCGTCTCCCGCTAACCCTGTACGCTTCCCCCAAATAAAGAAATGTACGAACGCTCTGGGGTCTCCTGCTCTGTTCTGGTCTTCCGTGACAGAATCCTCCGACCAGAATGGACCCCGCGTTCGTACATTTGCCCCCTGACCACTATCAAAGCCTGAATCAGCAGCGCAATTCACCTTCAGAATGCGCAGTTCGGCAAGTCCTTTCCGACATGGCGAAATTGGCTGAGGCACCTCCGGCCGTATGCCTGCCTGTTCGACTCCCATGCCTGCCTGTTCGACTCCCATGCCTGCCTGTTCGACTCCCATGCCTGCCTGTTCGACTCCCATGCCTGCCTGTTCGACTCCCATGCCTGCCTGTTCGACTCCCATGCCTGCCTGTTCGACTCCCATGCCTGCCCTGAGTCTGCCTGTACTGATTTTGTCCCGTCTTTCCTCTCCTGTCTTGTCTGTTCCCTTTCCGCTCCCCGGAGTCCGACTCTTCTGAATCTGACCCCCCTGAGTCTGGACTCTTCTGAATCTGACCCCCCTGAGTCTGGACTCTTCTGAATCTGACCCCCCTGAGTCTGGACTCTTCTGAATCTGACCCCCCTGAGTCTGGACTCTTCTGAATCTGACCCCCCTGAGTCTGGACTCTTCTGAATCTGACCCCCCTGAGTCTGGACTCTTCTGAATCTGACCCCCCTGAGTCTGGACTCTTCTGAATCCGACCCCCCTGAGTCTGGACTCTTCTGATTCTGCCTGTCCTGATCTGCCTGTGTTTCCCTGTGACGTGTCTTGGGTTAAATTTATTTTTATTTTTTTTCCTGGGGAACTTCTGGAGCCGTTCCTTGAGGGGGGGGTTCTGTCATGATTACCCAAGTGGAGTCACCTGGGGTAATCATGTGGCGCGCTGGAATGTGCTTCCTGATTGGTCAATGCTCCCCTTTTAAACGCGTTACGCGGAGAACTCCTGGTCGGAGGATTAACTTCTGTACCCCGTAAGACTCTCCCGATTACCTGCTTTCTTGTTTACCTGATTCTGCCTGCCTGCCTCCGATTCGACCTGCTTCCGTCCACGCTATGATCGTCTCTTCAGTCCCGGTAAACTCGACCTGCTTCCGTCCACGCTACGATCGTCTCTTCAGTCCCGGTAAACTCGACCTGCTTCCGTCCCACGCTACGCTTGGCTACGTGTCCCGAAGCTGTCTTCACGGCGTTGCTGCTGACGTTCGACGGTCATCGCGTCTCCCGCTAACCCTGTACGCTTCCCCCAAATAAAGAAATGTACGAACGCTCTGGGGTCTCCTGCTCTGTTCTGGTCTTCCGTGACATTACCCACATCTCTCCATAACTTAACACTATATGATTTCCGTGCAGTGGACTTTTTAAATATTGTTTTCGGGTGCATCAGAATAGGCCTATATCTGACGAGAACATAAGTTATGTAGGATATTGTCATGTTCCAACAAACATGCAAATCATGTCAAAAGTACAAATGACATGAACAAAATAGCCTATGGTCATATTTTAGCAGCTAAGTTCAACTTATTGTTTAGCAATAAACAGAACTAGCTGTGGGAGCCTGGATTTAGCTTAACATGTCAGAACAAGTCACACTAATTGAACTGCTTAAAAAAAGCCAAATTGTTGTACTTTGTCGCTTTCAATATGAGAGCTTACATGTTCCTTGATAGTTGGCTGAGTATCGTGGACTCGCTCTTGGTTTGGCATTCTGGCGCACTCACAATGGAAAGCATCTTTTTGCGAGAAGGCGGCCTGATTGCAATTTGCATCATCGCAAGTCACAGTACTTGAGGTCGACTCTTCAATTTGGTTGCCGGTGGGTGTAATACAGTTTGAAAATATTGCTGTATCGAACCTCTCACCTCCAACACAGCCTGTGCGAAACGGCACACACTGCATGGGCGTCCATTGGCCATATATGAAGCATGCCTCCGTTTGATGTGATCGTAAAACGAATTGAATACTCGGTACTGTTCTCTGCATTCATCAATTCCACAAATTGCAAGACAGTTCCTATTACGTCCGTGGGCTATATTAATGTGACTTAGGAGTGCCTTCAAAGTCAACGCAATAAATGCAAAACAAATAAGGCAGCGCCATCCACCCATGTCTGCTACAGCATTACTGTAATAAAATCGAGTGTGGTTGTGATAATGGTGTTGCATACGTTAGGTCAGGGGTCGGGAACCTATGGCTCGCGAGCCATATATGGCTCTTTTGATGACGGCATCTGGCTCTCTGAAAATTTCTGAACGAAACAAATTTTACTAATAATGTTACTTTAGCAAAATAAATAATAATAATAATAAAGTCAGAAAAAAACATGTCAAAAAAAAATAAATAAATACACACATTTTAATTTATATATATTTTCACCTGCAACTTTTCGTTCAGGCACGCAGCTAAGAGCCAATCTGTTTTCCGGTGAGCGGGAAGGTCCGCTACCCGGAAAGTCTAATTTTAATTGATAATTTACAACAATCTGCACAAGTCATTTTGAAGCAAAGAAGAAATATTTCCTTTCGTTTTTGGTTAGCTTTTTTTATGCAGGGTGAACCCTTCTAATCAAGATGACGAAAAGGAAAAGCGATGAAGATTACCGTACGTTTCAGCAGGAATGGACAGAGCAATTTGCCTTTATTGAGAGAGCAGGTTGTGCAGTGTGTCTTATATGCAATGATAAAATTTCCTCGATGAAACGGTCAAATATAAAGAGACACTTCGACACACGCCATGCCACATTTTCAGCGAAATATCCAGTGGGAGACAAGAGAAAGAAGGCCTGTCAAGAACTACTTTCTACAGTCCAGGCGAGTCAGCAGCAGCTCGGTGTATGGGCCAAACAAGGTGATTTTAACTCTGCTAGCTTTGCTGGTTCTTTAGCAATTGTGAGGAGCGGGAAGCCGTTTACAGATGGCGATTATGCCAAATCATTCATGCTTGATGTGGCCAACGAGCTTTTTGACGACTTTAAGGATAAAGATAAAATAATCAAACGGATAAAAGATATGCCTCTTTCAGCAAGAACTGTGCACGATCGTGCCATCATGATGTCGAAACAAGTAGAGAAAAAACAAGTGAATGTCATAAACGCAGCAGAGTTTTTTTCCCTCGCTTTGGATGACTCAACAGATGTCAGTCATTTATCCCAGTTCAGTATTATTGCACGCTATGTTGACGGTGACTCGCTGCGTGAGGAAAGTCTTGCCGTTTTGCCACTAAAAGGGACGACGAGAGGAGAGGATTTATTCAAGTCTTTCATGGAGTTTGCAAATGAAAAGAATCTACCAATGGATAAACTTATTTCTGTGTGTACCGATGGTGCTCCGTGCATGGTGGGGAAAAACAGAGGATTTGTAGCGCTGCTTCGTGAGCAGGAGAACAGACCCATCCTCAGCTTCCACTGTATTCTACATCAGGAGGCACTTTGTGCGCAAATGTGTGACAAGCAGCTTGATGACGTGATGTCACTGGTCATTCGGGTGGTCAACTTTATTGCTTATTATACTATAAACTCGTTGATTTTCCTCTTCCATTTAGCTGTTTTTGGTATTAAAATATACATATGGCTCTCCTAGGATTAGATTTTAAAATTTGGGTTTTTCGGCTCTTTCAGCAAAAAAGGTTCCCGACCCCTGCGTTAGGTGCTAGTTTCCGCCTTTTTTTCGCGCTCGATAATTCCATATCAAAACAAGAGGGATGCCATTTACAATGCAAGTGACTGGCCCGTACGGTGTCCTTACTAAAATTGGATAGTCTTTACTTCGAAACACAAATTTAATATGTATAAATGAGCACACTATATTTTTTCCTTGAGATAGTTAATAGATTTTGTTTAATAATTGTATAGTGCGTTCCTTTATATGGTTCCGCCCATTTATTCGGACCTACTTGGACTCGCTCATACAATCCCAACGTTCGACGAACTCCATTCGGTAATTTGACTTCAAGAGAAGTGAAATACTTTTACAATTAAAAGGTTTGTTTGTTTGTTGTCTTAACGTTTAACAAGAAACAATGTGATTAAGAATAAATTATTTTTCTCAACGGTATTTATGCGTAGTTAACGTTTTAAATATACGAACGTTTTGTAAGGCGTTTGCTTGAGTCTTGAGCTAACCCCTTACAAAACGGTCGTTGATTTAAACCGTTTACTATAATATATAACGTTAAAACTATTCAACATTACGACAAGAGCCCTGTACCAATCTAAGCGACCAGGATTACATGTTACACAGTTTCTCTCTTTGTTCAGCATGAATATAAATTCATATATCCACACATGCATATCCTGCTTTAGCTTAACATTGGGTCGATTGATAATCAATGATTTATTAATTAGGTTGATTAACTTAAACTATTTTGCTAAAGTAAGAGTAGTAATGAACTTATTTGGGTAATTGTAAACAAGGTATAATGCATCAAATTAATTGTTTAAATTTTAACAGAAGCATGAATGCCCCAGAAAAATTTGACCAGGTGGCAAAGGACATTCTAGCAGGTAAGAATGATGTCATATTTTACTATTTAACAAATTACATTGGGTTTGGTTGTCACATGATCCATGGTACAACTATTGGTGGCTCATAGCCTGGGTAGGGATTCCGTTTTGCACTTTAGCCTTACCCCAGCTACAAACAGGCTTTTCTCCTGTTGATCAGTCCTGTTCAAAGTTGTGCATGACAAGGGCTTGGTCTGGCATTTGCCAGGCAAGGGGTGTACCACAAAAATTCCTAACCAATTCTCAATCTTAGAGGAGATTGAGTTGTGGTCTGGCTTTAGCCACAGCAAGGTACATCATTCAATTACCGTGGATGGCCAGATGTAGATATGGGTCTGGATATTTAGACTATGAATTAATTGGACAAGATGTTGACAATTGAATGCACACAATTCTTACTGTAGCAATATCAACAGCACGCTACTTGCACATCACACACAGCTTAACTGTATAGCACTAGTCTTAAACCAACACTGGGTGATTTATCTTATTTTATGTAGACTTCAAATGTTTGGATAAAAACATATCAGCATTAATATAGTAATCTTTGCTGCATGTTGAACACTCATCCACACTCAAGTTTACTGGATAGGTTCCACGGGTATTGTATGTCTTTGCCCCGCTCAACTTTTTCTCAGTTCGTTTTGCTTTACTCATAATATTTCTGTAATAGTTTCTTATGAAATATGCGTTTATTCAGTACTACAAAATTTAGAGATATTGTGCTGCTGTCTCTATTATGACCTACATGTCTTAACCTCTATGCATGTTGAAACAAGAGTTTTAGGTAAAGGAACGTAACAGTGCCAGAACTACATAATCCCTGGATTATTCTTAATCAGTTGTCATTATTCTTCAATTCATTTTCCTCTGTCTCTATTTGTCACACAGTGGCACAAATTTATGCAGATGCTCTGCACACACTTTCAGACCTTTTTCCAGGGCCTGAACATTTTCTTAGGAGAAAATCCATTTGGAATGTTGTGCATCCTGAGGTATGACAAACTTGTCTCATTGTCCCTTGAGATTTTCTTAAAACACCATCTCAGCAAGGGTAAATTTGTCTTCTTTTCATGGATTTATTCACAGGAGCAGGCCTCATCCAGCAACCAACACCCAACAAACGACGATACCAACAAAGGGGAAAGTCCAGCCAAAACCATACAACTTCCGAGCCTCCGATATGTTATTTACACAGATAGTGAATTAGAGCATGTTAGAAAACACTATTTTGAAATGAAAAAAATTGGACGAGGAGGAGAGTGTGTGCTCTAGAGAGCTGTCTTGTAGGCTCATTCGAAATACAGTGACTAACATGGTCTCTACATTGAGGGCCTCGACCGTCGAAGACTTCATAAAATACTCTACCAAAGAAGACCTGCAGTCAATGGCAAGGAGACTTGTTTTGTATTACCCAATGTTGTCCGATAAACTGGATCTACAACGTCGATGGGTAAGCAAGCATTTCAACATGTAATCATTTCATCACAATATGAGTGAAAGAGTACAATGACTTGGTGATTGGAATCTTTTGTTGTCATTATTTATTATATGAATTGATGAAATGGATATAGTCAGCCACTTAATTTGACTGATGGGAATTTGTTTCCAGTCTCAGACAATATGGGAATTGGGGTCTAGATAGTATGCTGTCTATCTTATCTATAGACAAGTAACTAAGTTTGATAAACGTATTGATATCTTGGAACAAAATGGTTCTGTATTAACATCTTTTCCCTTGCACACTCTTAACCAACACAAGTAAATGGATTGTTTGTCTTTGTTAGTCCATGTGTTGTCCTAAATGTTTCTGTTTACTCATGGTCTTTATATTTCATGTTTCAGTTCAAACTCTTTAAGCAACTGAACAAGAGGTTGCAAAACATCAGGACTCCACGCAAAACCCAGGGGGCTACACCAGCAAGGGGAAAAAAGAGACGCCTTCAGTTTAGCGCCACAGAGAAAGAAGATGAGGGGGATTTTGACTCCAGCACTTCCACTGTCATTGTCTCCCCAAGCTGCAGTAGCACCATCAGCAACCCAGAAAATGAAGGGGACCTCCAAGTCATAACCAGCACTCCAGCAAAACAAGCTGATGCTCTTGGTAATTGTATAAAAAAAATGTGGCATTCTCAATGGAGTAGACCCATTCATTGAAATTACACAAAATACAAGATAAATCAGCACTGCACATCGTTCTACTTCTTTTAGGAGGGCACAGACAAAATCTCCAGCTTTTATTCAGGGATGTGATTTTTCCGCTAATTCGCGGAATTCCACTTTTTTTATCTCCAAAAATAAAATTTTAAGATTTCCGATTTTTTAATTGGTAAAAAAAACGATTTCGTCTCTACAGCATTCCATTTTAGTGTTTCCGTAACTGAAATGAAACGTACTTGCGATTGGTTGAAGTCTCCGTGTTGACCAATAAACGCGCTTGTTATAAAGGCGTAGGAGTATGCCATTGTTCATTTCTCACACGTTTTTGCCGAGTGTTTAAAGAAAGATGTCCGAGATCGAACGCAAAGATGCTCCGCGAGGTAAAGAAATTGATAAGATCGTAAAAAACAAGTTTCGATCGGACTGGTTGGAGAAGGAATTATCTACAAATGTTGGAAAGAAGACTGTGACGAATTTGTTCAGTGACTTTATTCGGAAGATCGATCGTGCCGGGAAAGCGCTTTGCATTTGATGCCATGATACCATTGTCTATGGTGGGAGAGGTTTCAAAGCTCTTGAAAGTCACGCAAAGAGCAAAAAACACGTGAAAGAACTCCAGTCAAGAACAACAAATTATTCCATCGCTGGTAGTTTCGGTGCCCAAACGAAAACTCCAAAACTTTAAGGCCTCGATCCCTTATTGACACCACAAATGGAAGCGGTAATAGAGAGACGTGATCCACCCCAATAACTTGTACCAGTTGCTGATAGAGTCGTGAATTTTGAGGTAGGTGGTAAACTTTTCAAATTTATTTGACAGTTTTCCCCTCTTTTTCGAAAATATTATAACGTAATAAAAATGGCCATAAATATTTAACAATTACAATAATAGATTTTCATGTGTACATTACACCAACACTTTACTGTAGGGCCTATACTTATTGTACTTTCATTTATAGATAACATCTTCTGCTATAACAAAGACATTTGTGGTCTGTTCTAATATGAGTTACTTTTCATTTGGTCATGATACAATTATTTCTTCATGAAATTTGAACTCTTCAACATGATTTATGTGTTAACTTAGTAATCACATGAGTTAGATATGATGATATTCTCAGTGATAGTTTTTAAAAGCAAAGGCAGTCCAATGTTTTTTAATGTGACTGATTTTGAGTTGACTTAAACTGTAATTTTATATGGGATAGTTCAAAATACATTGAAAATTGATGCTGTTGTTTTGTCTATTTCTTTGTCATCTGAGTGCATTGAAAGTACTTAAAAAAACGTAAAACCCATGAGCTCCGGGGGGCTTCGCCCCACTTGTCCCCCCACCAGGGCACTGCCCTGGACCTAGCTGGGTGCCCGCGGCCCCCAGACCCCCGCCTAATTTTCAGATAATTTCACTTTGGTCAAATCACATCCCTGTTTATTGAAATTTTCAACTGGTGGGCTGAACGAAACAGGAAAAAGCAGAAAAGAACAAGGCCAGGCACCAAAAAACTCAAAAATACTATTTTTTTTACAAGGGGGGTGAAAATCTTGACCTTGTAATTTTTGCCTTTTCCTGTTTCTATTCAAGTAATATTAATGAATGTCTTCATTAGATGTAGTGAACATTTTGTCTTTGTTCCAGTAGAAACAGTAGCATGAATAACATTAGCAAGAAGCAAATAATTTTGACCTCAACTGTGTTGTGATATTTTCTTTGACCTTTTTAGAATGTAGGCAGGACAGCCGCATGGCCCAGGCTAAACACTACACAACTCTGCAGGAGCTATATCGCAATACCAAACAGAACAAAGCTGATGTGGCACAACTTCTTGACCTTGAGTTTGAGGGGAGGAGGGCCTTCATTGATTTGGACACAATAAGGGAACAAGACAGACCGGCAAAAATATTGGAGGCATAGCCATGCTTTAGAGACATTGACCATGTAAGTATGATCACAATTCACACTTTGATTCTGTTGAACAGTGAAATTGTTCTTTTGAACATTGGATGCATACTGCTTTGATACATTAAATAGCTGTTTCGACCCCACTTACATGCAGGAAAACCTTTCATGTATTTTCTCTGAAAAAAAAAAACGAGCAATCTGGTTTTATTTCTGCATGTAGACAGGGAAAACGGCATTTATGCATTGTGATGTGATTTTTTTCCTTCTTTAGAATATCTGATAGTCCATCGGTTTCGCAAGTTATTTGCAACACACCTGTCTATTAGCGTTTTATCATCAGTGTGAATGGAATTATTTTCACAAATGGAGGAGGGGAAGGGGGAACATAGGTTTTCAGAATACCTCTCTACATATAATTGTCGTTTTCAAGTGATGCTTTAACTACTATGTGTTGGATATTTCCATACAACATTTCTGTGTGTCTTCCCCACCAAAGGTTCTTGATGAACTAAGACAAATAATAGACAAGAACAACTCCAACTTCGTGCAAGAGCTGAGGGAGCGGTGGGTCGAATTCAAATCTAGATTACGCTTCTATGGGGTTTACAAGAGGGCAATGAAACCTCCAATGTCACTTTCAGCTGGTAAGGACAGCCAACGTAATACCAATAGAATCTGTACCTTTGTTTGTTTCTGTATACTGAGAGACAAATATTTTTTTTTTTTTTTTTTTTTTTTTAGAGGAGCAAGCAATAAACCTCTTGACCATGCTGCCAGCTCTGTTCCCTTCTAATGTTGCTGTGCCCAAGAAGATGATATCCACCTTTGAAGCGCTCATTCATGTTCTTCTGTTAAGTCACAAATTTTTACATAAGTGCATACTAAACTTTCTCAAATATGGCTGCTCCTTTTGTTGGTCCTCTATTCTGTTCATACTAAATTGTCATGTTTAGTCGGGGAATGGAGGGATGTGATTGCTGTCCTACTGATGTTGTGTTTTTCTGTTAAGCCCACAGAGGACCCCGAGACGTTCCTGAACAGAAGGCCACTCACCACACCACTCCTTTTGGTGGATGAAAATCTCGACTCCTTTCTCTGCCTTGGAACCGAAGCAATCCCATCACCCAAAAGGTAACTAGGGGATGCAGTATTCTACATAATTGCATACTATTATGTATTAAATATGACCTACCCTAAATGTGTGGCCTCTGTTCTTTCCCTTCTACAAACTGAGGTCCTGGGGGACTCAATCCATGACAAAGATGCCACACCAGCTTTCAAACGAGCAAGAAGTGATTGGATGGCCTTTTTTGCATAACTTTGTATAATGCTGCCTCCCCTCGGGAACACACCCACATACCCAGCCATGTACGTACTTTGAGAACTTTTTCTGTTATAAAACATTTGTGACCCCTTACGCTTTGGCCTCTCAGTCTCCCTGTAAGTGTGTGTTTTAATTGCCTTGTTTTGAGTTTAAGCATTGATTTAAAAAAAAAACCCAACTGATGTTCTTAAAATTAGACAAAAAATAATGTTTGCAGTTCTCTTTTAGAAATTGGTAACTTGCACTCTACTGTATATCCTGTAGGCAAAAAAATGTGTTGTCTGTTTGACAGTTCACTGATACATGTGTAAGTGATAACTTTGATTTACAGTTCGCCAACAAACGTTTCAGGATCTTGTCAAGAAAATTTGTATTTCTGTTACTGGTATGTCAATTGTGTTTTGTGATAATGACAAAGGTTTGTGGTTTGCCAATAAAATGGTAATTTTCACATTAAAACTATTTTTGCATTTGTATAATATATCGAAACGTAGAGAATTTCTTGAAACAAGACTTTCTCGCCTAAGATTTTTATTACTTATTACAAGCAAATTTATCTTGTTTTTGACCCATTTTCTAATTTATTTCCAACTTAATACAAGAATATTGATCTTGTTGTAACCTTCTTGCCAACTACTTTTGAGCAATCCTGGCTTAAACCCAGTTTGTTTCTAAACAATAATTCTCCAAAACAAGCACAGATATCTTAAAATGAGACAAAAAAAAACTTGACAAGTACACTTAATAGTATTACTGCATATAATAACATTTTTAGGTATCTTATTTTCTTTTCTTTTTTTCTTGTTTCAAGAAAACTTTATGAGTTGGATTTTCTTGCTGCACTGGCAGATAATTTTGCTTGAAACAAGTAAATTTCCTGCAATAGTGGCTAGATTTTCTTGTTTTTTTAGAGGCAGTTTTTGCAGTGTTGACGAGTTATGTTAATGGGTAACTGCTAAAGAGTGATTCAAACGGCTAAATGCTAACTTCATGCAAAAATTTTTTGGTAATGGCAATATTGTAACGAATTAATATTTAAAAATTATGCTAATGGCCTCATTTGATGAGTTATGTTAACGGATACATGCTAAAAAGTGATGCTAACGGCTAAATGCTAACTTCTTCATGCTGCAAAATTATTCTAATGCTAACATGCTAACGACTCAGCAAATTGAATGGGCTCAATGCATTCCGGATGGGCCATTTAAAATCAAACGGCCCATTCTATTTGAAGATGTATATTTCAAAATTTTTTAAAGTGTAATAACAGTGTTATTACTATGGTTTTTACCATGAACGTGTTTTTTAGACCTCCACAAGGCATATCCTTGTTGCTAACGGTTGTGGGCCCATCTCAAATGAACTTGCCAGTACCGGTGTGGGGGGTCAGAGTCCCCCCACATAACCAAGTAAAAAATAACAGAAACATCTCTCTGAGCTAAAAACTTTATGCTAACTCATAATGCTAACAACCGGGGTTATATATACATACCGGGATCATCTTCCAGATCAATCACAACTCTTACAATTGCCGCGGGAATTGTCTAGTTGTGTAATTGTAATCCTGTGCAGTCCTTGTCATGATTGCCGAAGTGAAGACACCTGTGGCAATCGTTTGGCGCGCCGGAGCGCGCTCTCTAATTTGCTGACGTTCACTTCTTAAGCGGTCAGCGTCCAGACAAGGACGTCCGATTGTACTCCTGTGTTCCTGTGTGTTTCGCCAGATTAGCAAGTACCAAAGACTACTCTCCTGTTTTGATTCCTGCCTTCGGTTCCGACCTGTTTCTGCCCCACGTTTACGAGCTACTCTCCTGCCCTGCCATCGACCTCCCCGCTAAGACGTATTGATTCTGCCTACCTGTCACGGGACTGCCGTCCGTCCGATCGCTGCGAACCTTCAGCTCCCGCTAAGAGAAGTGCGACTTCCGCGTCACGAAGCGACCTGCTCCCCACAATCAACGATCACTGGATCGTGGGTGCCAGCTTACATCTCTTTTCAAATAAAACTTAGAAAACTAACGCAATTGGGTTCCCGTCTCCGTTCCTGGTTCCTGACAGTCCTTTAAAACATTTTTGTGATTAAGGGCTTTATAAATGAATCTGACTTGACTTGACAAGGCTTAAAACACACTTATATTATAAATCATAAGAATGACCTATATTCCATTTTGACAGTATCTGTGTACTGTTTGTTAATGCTACATCCATTGCAACCCGGTCAACCTTTTTATTTTAAATTTTCATTCTTCATTATATATTGTACTTTTCTTTTTTTAAATTAAAAAAAAAAAAATAACGTGACAATTTGTTAATGCAACATCCATTACAGCCTCGTCATTCTGGAAGGGGGATTACCTCATTTGCGGTACCTTCTCAAGTTTTCTTCATTTTCCTCATGCTGAGATATTTGAGTTTTTCCTTGCCCTAATGGAGGTTTAAATCAGATGGTGCAATGATAGTCTGTATTTTGCAATAGTCTGATCCCTGCAGCCCTTTGAGACTACTTGTGATTAAGGGATATATAAAAAACATTACTTGACTTGACCTGATTGATTTTAAATTGATTGGACTTCATCCATGTCGAGGCCCACTTTATTTTTGGTCATTTGCCATTGTGGGATAAAAACTCATTGTTAACCCTTACTTACCTTTAGTGCTCTGTTTAAAGGAGGACATCTTGTGGCCCCAAAACATTTTAGATAGAAAAAAAAGAGTGTAGGAGAGAAAGAGAGAACGAGTGAGAGAGAGAGAGAGAGAGAGAGAGAGAGGGGGGGTTGTCGTGGGGGGAATGAGCGGCAGTTTAGGGAATGATGCTAATGGCTAACGGATTAAAGCAGCAAATCCAGGTAGTTTGCGCAACCCTTCACCTTTGCGTGTGAAACCTTTCTAAAGGACACTAAGAAGGGTTTGACACACAGTTTTGGACATGGCAGACGTACCAAAGCTTGTAAAAATCGGCATTTCGCTGAAATTGCTCCCGAACAATACCGCTGTCTACTTCAAATCCGACGGGGCCCGCTTTGGACAAACTCGAACCATTGGACTGCTCACCGGTGTTATGCCGAGAAACGCATCCCTGCCGAGATTTGCATCCCCTCGCAAATCACTTTTGAGCAGGTAACGTGTTCATTTTGCAAATCGCTCGTATTTAAACTGTTATGCACTCTGCCATAAAGCTTAATTCAGCATAATAAGCTTTACGTAGAGTGCATAACAGTCCTCAAAAATGATTTATATACGGTGTACATTACTGTTCGATTACATTCCCAACAAATACAAAGACTGAATGGTTTAAGTTGTATTACATTCCCAAAAAATGCAAGACGAAGTGGTTTTGGTAAATCGAAATGACGGTTAAACCCGGAGCAGTCGAGGCGACGTAGGTACACCCCCATTTCATGTTTTCCCTTTATTTTTTAGATTTGTTGGGTTGGTGATCGTTTATATGTGATTTATTGATCGAATCATATGACAGATGTATCGCGAAATAGTCAGTAGAACAACGCAGACACATCTGGGTCATGCTCAGACCTGAGTCTCATAGGAGCAGTGTCATTTGGGTGCCCTAAGCACAAATGCTTTATGGTGCCCCCCATCACCACCACACAAAAAAAATGAAATTGAAGTTCTCAGTGCAATTTTTTTAGTCATAAAACACCGCAACAAACACGAGAATTAAATGAGAAATGTTCCTTGTGTTTCTTTTGGATTAATAGGGTGAGGACGTTTTCATTTGTTATTTTTAAAATGTTGTTTTAACATGCTTTGTATGTGATTTGTGTTAGTAATTTACTGCTGTTAAAATAATATTTTACATAGACAGTGGTTAGCGCAGTGGTTAGCGCGTGTGCGGCACAGTTCTAAGGTCTTGGGAACATCCTGTGTGGGTTCAAATCCAGCTACCGGACTTACTGTGCGGAGTTTGTATGTACTCCCCGTGCTTGCGTGGGTTTCCTCCGGGCACTCCGGTTTCCTCCCACATTCCAAAAACATGCATTTCAGGTGGATTGGCCGGTCCAGATTGTCTCTAGGTGTGAATGAGCGAGCGAATTGTCTGACCCTGTGTGCCCTGCGATTGGCTGGCAACCAATTCAGGGTGTCCCCTGCCCACTGCCCGATGCCCAGCACCCCCGCGACCCTACTGAGGATAAGCGGTGCAGCTAATGAGATGAGATAGACAACAAATTAATTCGTAATCACTTTATCAGTCCAAAACTTTCACTGACAGTCTGACACTGATAGTGAAAGCACGCCTCCTAGTGATACTTTTCACTATCTGCCCAACTATCTGAGTTTGAGAGCTTTGTTTAGAAAAATGTGATTACCAAACTGTTTAATCTTTTTTTAAATTTCTGTTTTGTTTTTACAATTCGGTTGTATTCTTGCTTTCAAAAAAAATCTAATACGCAGAATAGTTTTCATATTATAGGGCGGTCGCGTGAGACCCGCATCTAAGAGGCCAGTGGGCCGGAGCGGTCACATCTAATAGGCCATATGAGCCAGTGTTATGCCGAGAAATGCATCCCTGCTACCATATCCATTTTTACCTCGTTTTATCTCACTTTTATATCACTTTTCGGGAATGTAGTGGCGAACATATAACCAAAACCTCTTTGTCTTGCATTTGTTGGGAATGTAATACAACTTAAACCATTCCGTCTTTGTGTTTGTTGTGAATGTAATCGAATGGTAATGCACACCGTATACAATACACTTTTGAGCAGGTAACATGTTTATTTTGCCTTTTTCTATTCAAATCGCTTGTATTTAAACTGTTATGCCCTCTATTATGAAGCTTATTTCAGCATAATAAGCTTTACTGTAGAGTGCATAACAGTTCTCAAAAGTGACTCAAAAGTACCAGGGTTGCTGGGGTGCTCGAACCCCCCCCAGCTATCTTTCAGTAGTGGGCAGAGAAAACTATGAACTGATGGCTAGCCAAATTGCATGTCACAGAATCAAGAAACTCACTCGCTCATTCACATCTAGGGACAATTTGGACCGGCGAACTAACTATGCATGCATGTCTTTGGAATATGGGAAACCAGAGTGCCTAGGGAGAATATGCAAACCCCGCGGCACCTGGACTTGAACCCTAAATCTCCGCACTGTGGGTTGTACGCTAACCACCCACTTGCTGTGCCGCCTCTAAAAAAAAAACAGCGCTGATTAAACATTCCACTGGTCCTGTCCCCTAGATGTTGCTGTCATGTGTAGTGCAGACAGAAATGAGTCCCAGGAAGACTACAAACTACGTAGACGGAATGGGAGCAAAAAAACACCTATTTTCTTTCAGCATTTCTCAAAGAAAGTCAAAAAGTAGGGAATATATATACATTAGGGTTTTTTTTTTACTCTAAAGACATATTTTTTGTACCACTCGTTTGGTGAGTGAGTCCCTTAAGCACACCATTGCATCATTTCCTGAGATTCGGCCTGCAACCTCAGTGGAACTGTTTAAATCTAGTTTTAAACACACAATTCTATTCTCTAGTTTATGAATGACCTTTTTATCCTGTTGACAACTTCAGTGTATTATTTGTTATTTCAACATCCATTGCGGCCTGGTCATCCTGGAAGGGGGATTACCTTATGTGCAGTATCTTCTCAAGGTTTCTTTATTTTTGAGTTTTTCCTTGCCCTCATGTAGGTTTCAGATCAGGGGATGGTGTCGTAATAGTCTGGTTTGCAATAATCGGTGGTCTGTGCAGCCCTTGAGACTCCTTATCATCATAGATCAAGGGTTATACAAACAAACATGACTTGAGTTGACTATGTTCTGTCTTGGGTAAGTACAGCCTGAGCGCGCCCGTCCATCTCTCTCCAGACCAACAGATGTTTCCACCAAGCAGTAAATATTACACACTGTCCCTTTAAAATATTTCAAAAAGGTAATCACCTTTTGACTGACAAAGCATTGACTTTTCTGTACTTTCGGGTTGAGTGCCATCTTGTGGGATTTTTCCCGTACTGCAGGTCCGATTGTAAATACATTGAGCCTTTGGAAATGAATGGGCGTCTTAACGAGTTCCCTCCGGTGGCGTTTTTGCGGTACTGCCGCTCACAGAAACACTTTAAAACAATGGAGTTGAATGTGTCTCAAGTTTTTTCACACTGTCCCTTTAAGTTCTGACTAAACGTGACTGTTTTCAACGGTTCCGAGGGCTGCAATTAAAAATGCTTAGAGTCAATTTACGTAAAATTACTTCTTTTTATTTACAGATTGTCCCTTTATGTCCAAGGCAAGCAGGGGTATTTCTGAGGCACTGCAACCTGAAATTTGAAAAAACGCTTTGAGCCAAAGTCATTAAATGGGTTTCACGTTTTTTTCACTCACTGTGCCTTTAATTTTTGACAAAACTTGGCTGTTTCAACTGTTCTGCAGGCAGTAATAAAAACAAAACCCTATGAGTCAATTTAAATAAAAATACTTTTTTCCAATTTAAACATTTTCTCTTTATGGCTGACAAAGCATTGACTTTTCTGATACAAATTCTCCCATACAAATGAATTGGCACCTATTTAACAGTATTGCACTTTTGGGTTGAGTACCATCTTGTGGTATTTTTGCCGTACTGCAGCTCCCGTTGTAAATACATTGAGCCGTTGGAAATGAATGGGCGCCTATTTAACGAGGGCCCTCCGGTGGCGATATTGCGGTGCTGCAGCTCACATTAGAAAAATGCTTTGAGACAATGGAGTTGAATGTGTCTCAAGTTTTTTCACACACTGTCCCTTTAAATTCTGACAAAACTTGGCTGCTTTTAAGGGTTCTGTGGGCACAAATTAAATACAATTTGAGTCAATATAATTTCATGGGACTCAGGTTTGTTCACACGGTGTCCCTTTATGGATAACACCCTTGTGCCCGCCAATAGTGGATGTTCCCGGCTTGTGTTTGGGAACTTGTCGGCCGAACTCCGGGGCTTGTGTTTGGGGACTTGTGCCCGCCACTAGTGGATGTAGACCTGGCTTGTGTTTGGGGACGAGTGGGCCGAGCACCGGGTCTTGAGTTTGGGGACTGGTGCCCGGCACCAGTGGATGTTTTCCCGGCTTGTGTTTGGGGACTAGTGGGCCGAACCCCGGGCTGGTGTTTGAGGACTTGTGCTTGCCACCAGTGGATGTTTTATTATGCATTTCTCAGCCTGAAACGCTCACAGAAACAATCATTTAATAATGACAATAACTTTGTAACCATACATACTAGAATCATAAATCTTGCTTTCCCGGGTTAGAAAACTTGTGAATTGTATATATTTAGTGCAGGAATGGTGGAAAATTTCTACTCTTTTAGTTATGCAAACTTTTAAAAAAGTGTGTCTGGCATCCTAAATACCGCTTTATTATGCGTTTCTCTGCTTGAAACTTCGAAAA
This sequence comes from Urocampus carinirostris, assembly GCF_059441175.1. NCBI lineage: Eukaryota > Metazoa > Chordata > Actinopteri > Syngnathiformes > Syngnathidae > Urocampus > Urocampus carinirostris. Next base: position 42,903,551 of record NC_142359.1, read on the forward strand.
TAACATCATTTAATAATGACAACAACTTTGTAACCATACATGCCAGAATCATAAAACTTGCTTTCCTGGGTAGGAAAGCCTGAAAATGGTATATATTTAGTGCAGGAATGGTGGAAAATTTTTAACTTTTTTAGTTATGCAAACTTTTAAAAAAGTGTTACTGGCATCCGAAATACCTCTTTATAATGCGTTTTTCAGCTTGAAACTCCAAAAATAACACCATTTAACAATGACGATAACTTTGTAACCGTACAAGCTAGAATAATTGAACTTGCTTTCCCGGGTTGCAAAACTTGTGAATTTTATATATTCTGTGCAGGAATGGTGTAAAAAGTTCAAGTTTTTAGTTATGCAAATTTTAAAAAAATGTGACTGGCATCCTAAATACTGCTTTATTATGCGTTTCTCAGCATGAAATGTTTTAAAATAACATCATTTAATAATGACGATAACTTTGTAACCGTTGTGACTTTTTTTCAAAATCCCCTGATAGAAATGAATTGGCACCTTAACGGTGTTGTACTTTCGGGTTGAGTGCCATCTTGTGGGATTTTTCCCGTACTGCAGGTCCTATTGTAAATACATTGAGCCTTTGGAAATGAATGGGTGTCTATTTAACGAGTTCCCTCCGGTGAAGTTTTTGCAGTACTGCAGCTCACAGAAACACTTTAAGAAAATGGAGTTGAATGTTTCTCAAGTTTTTTCGGACTGTCCCTTTAAGTTCTGACTAAACTTGACTGTTTTCAACTGATCTGAGGGCTGCAATTAAAAATGCTCAGAGTCAATTTACGTAAAATTACTTCTTTTTATATACACATTGTCCCTTTATGTCCGAGACAAGCATGGGCATTTCTGAGGCACTGCAACCTGAAATTTGAAAAAACGCTTTGAGCCAGCGAATTGTCTGACCCTGTGTGCCCTGCGATTGGCTGGCAACCAATTCAGGGTGTCCCCTGCCCACTGCCCGATGCCCAGCACCCCCGCGACCCTACTGAGGATAAGCGGTGCAGCTAATGAGATGAGATAGACAACAAATTAATTCGTAATCACTTTATCAGTCCAAAACTTTCACTGACAGTCTGACACTGATAGTGAAAGCACGCCTCCTAGTGATACTTTTCACTATCTGCCCAACTATCTGAGTTTGAGAGCTTTGTTTAGAAAAATGTGATTACCAAACTGTTTAATCTTTTTTTAAATTTCTGTTTTGTTTTTACAATTCGGTTGTATTCTTGCTTTCAAAAAAAATCTAATACGCAGAATAGTTTTCATATTATAGGGCGGTCGCGTGAGACCCGCATCTAAGAGGCCAGTGGGCCGGAGCGGTCACATCTAATAGGCCATATGAGCCAGTGTTATGCCGAGAAATGCATCCCTGCTACCATATCCATTTTTACCTCGTTTTATCTCACTTTTATATCACTTTTCGGGAATGTAGTGGCGAACATATAACCAAAACCTCTTTGTCTTGCATTTGTTGGGAATGTAATACAACTTAAACCATTCCGTCTTTGTGTTTGTTGTGAATGTAATCGAACGGTAATGCACACCGTATACAATACACTTTTGAGCAGGTAACATGTTTATTTTGCCTTTTTCTATTCAAATCGCTTGTATTTAAACTGTTATGCCCTCTATTATGAAGCTTATTTCAGCATAATAAGCTTTACTGTAGAGTGCATAACAGTTCTCAAAAGTGACTCAAAAGTACCAGGGTTGCTGGGGTGCTCGAACCCCCCCCAGCTATCTTTCAGTAGTGGGCAGAGAAAACTATGAACTTATGGCTAGCCAAATTGCATGTCACAGAATCAAGAAACTCACTCGCTCATTCACATCTAGGGACAATTTGGACCGGCGAACTAACTATGCATGCATGTCTTTGGAATATGGGAAACCAGAGTGCCTAGGGAGAATATGCAAACCCCGCGGCACCTGGACTTGAACCCTAAATCTCCGCACTGTGGGTTGTACGCTAACCACCCACTTGCTGTGCCGCCTCTAAAAAAAAAAACAGCGCTGATTAAACATTCCACTGGTCCTGTCCCCTAGATGTTGCTGTCATGTGTAGTGCAGACAGAAATGAGTCCCAGGAAGACTACAAACTACGTAGACGAATTTTATATATTCTGTGCAGGAATGGTGTAAAAAGTTCAAGTTTTTAGTTATGCAAATTTTAAAAAAATGTGACTGGCATCCTAAATACTGCTTTATTATGCATTTCGCAGCCTGAAATGTTTTAAAATAACATCATTTAATAATGACGATAACTTTGTAACCGTTGTGACTTTTTTTCAAAATCCCCCGATAGAAATGAATTGGCACCTTAACGGTGTTGTACTTTCGGGTTGAGTGCCATCTTGTGGGATTTTTCCCGTACTGCAGGTCCTATTGTAAATACATTGAGCCTTTGGAAATGAATGGGTGTCTATTTAACGAGTTCCCTCCGGTGGCGTTTTTGCGGTACTGCAGCTCACAGAAACACTTTAAGAAAATGGAGTTGAATGTGTCTCAAGTTTTTTCGGACTGTCCCTTTAAGTTCTGACTAAACTTGACTGTTTTCAACGGATCTGAGGGCTGCAATTAAAAATGCTCAGATTCAATTTAAGTAAAATTACTTTTTTCTATATACACATTGTCCCTTTATGTCCGAGGCAAGCAGGGGCATTTCTGAGGCACTGCAACCTGAAATTTGAAAAAACGCTTTGAGCCAAAGTCATTAAATGGGTTTCACGTTTTTTCACTCACTGTGCCTTTAATTTTTGACAAAACTTGGCTGCTTCAACTGTTCTTCAGGCAGTAGTAAAAACAAAACCTTATGAGTCAATGCAAATAAAAAGACTTTTTTTAAAAATTTAAACATTGTCTCTTTATGGCTGACAAAGCATTGACTTTTCTGATACAAATGCTCCCATACATATGAATTGGCACCTATTTAACGGTGTTGCACTTTTGGGTTGAATTCCATCTTGTGGGATTTTTGCCGCACTGCAGCTCCCGTTGTAAATACATTGAGCCATTGGAAATGAATGGGCGCCTATTTAACGAGGGCCCTCCGGTGGCGATATTGTGGTACTGCAGCTCACATTAGAAAAATGCTTTGAGACAATGGAGTTGAATGTGTCTCAAGTTTTTTCACACACTGTCCCTTTTAATTCTGTCAAAACTTGGCTGCTTGTAAGGGTTCTGTGGGCACAAATTAAATACAATTTGAGTCAATATAATTTCATGGGACTCAGGTTTGTTCACACGGTGTCCCTTTATGGATAACACTCTTGTGCCCGCCAATAGTGGATGTTCCCGGCTTGTGTTTGGGAACTTGTCGGCCGAACTCCGGGGCTTGTGTTTGGGGTCTTGTGCCCGCCACTAGTGGATGTAGACCTGGCTTGTGTTTGGGGACAAGTGGGCCGAGCACCGGGTCTTGAGTTTGGGGACTGGTGCCCGCCACGAGTGGATGTTTTCCCGGCTTGTGTTTGGGGACTAGTGGGCCGAACCCCGGGCTGGTGTTTGCCCGCCACTTGTGGATGTTTTATTATGCATTTCTCAGCCTGAAACGCTCAAAGAAACAATCATTTAATAATGACAATAACTTTGTAACCATGCATACTAAAATCATAAATCTTGCTTTCCCGGAAAACTTGTGAATTGTATATATTTAGTGCAGGGATGGTGGAAAATTTTAACTTTTTTCGTTATGCAAACTTTTAATAATGTGTGACTGGCATCCTAAATACCTCTTTATAATGCGTTTTTCAGCTTGAAACTCCAAAAATAACATCATTTAATAATAATAATAATAATAATAATAATAATAATAATAATAATAATAATAATAATTTCCTTTGTATTGTCATTCTTTGTAACAATGTACACAGAACGAAATGTCGATACACCTGACCCGTTGTAGCGAGCCGATGCAGCCGCAGCCAACAGAGGGCGCCGCCATTTTACCGATGTTATAAGTCTTAGGTATGACTCGGCCGAGGCGCGAACCAGCGACCTCCCAGTGACGATAACTTTGTAACCGTACAAGCTAGAATTATTGAACTTGCTTTCCCGGGTTGGAAAACTTGTGAATTTTATATATTCGTGCAGGAATGGTGGAAAAAGTTCAACTTTTCAGTTATGCAAATTTTAAAAAAGTGTGACTGGCATCCTAAATACCGCTTTATTATGCATTTCGCAGCCTGAAATGTTTTAAAATAACATCATTTAATAATGACAATAACTTTGTAACCGTTGTGACTTTTTTTCCAAATCCCCCCATAGAAATGAATTGGCACCTTAACGGTGTTGTCCTTTCGGGTTGAGTGCCATCTTGTGGGATTTTTCCCGTACTGCAGGTCCGGTTGTAAATACATTGAGCCTTTGGAAATGAATGGGCGTCTATTTAACGAGTTCCCTCCGGTGGCGTTTTTGCGGTACTGCAGCTCACAGTAACACTTTAAGACAATGGAGTTGAATGTGTCTCAGTTTTTTCAGACTGTCCCTTAAGTTCTGACTAAACTTGACTGTTTTCAACAGTTCTGAGGGCTGCAATTAAAAATGCTCAGAGTCAATTTACGTAAAATTACTTCTTTCTATTTAAACATCCGAGGCAAGCAGGGGCATTTCTGAGGCACTGCAACCTGAAATTTGAAAAAACGCTTTGAGCCAAAGTCATTAAATGGGTTTCACGTTTTTTCACTCACTGTGCCTTTAAATTTTGACAAAACTTTGCTGTTTCAACTGTTCTTCAGGCAGTAATAAAAACAAAACCCTATGTGTCAATGTAAATTAAAATACTTTTTCAATTTAAACATTGTCTCTTTATGGCTGACAAAGCATTGACTTTTCTGATACAAATTCTCCGATACGGATGAATTGGCACCTATTTAACAGTTTTGCACTTTTGGGTTGAGTGCCATCTTGTGGGATTTTTGCCGTACTGCACTCCCGTTGTAAATACATTGAGCCGTTGAAAATTAATGGGCGCCTATTTAACGAGCCCCCCCCGGTGGTGATATTGCGGTACTGCAGCTCACATTAAAAAAATGCTTTGAGACAATGGAGTAGATGTGTCTCAAGTTTTTTCAGCCTGAAACGCTCAAAGAAACAATCATTTAATAATGACAATAACTTCGTAACCATACATACTAGAATCATAATTCTTGCTTTCCCGGGTTGGAATACTTCTAAATTTTCTATATTTAGTGCAGATTTGGTGAAAAAAAGCTCAACTTTTTGAGTTATGCAAGTTTTCATACAAGTGTAACTTGCAGGCTGAAAAGCCCTCTTTTACGCGTATCTGCGCCTGAAACGTCCGAAAAAGCAATCATTTAATAATGACAATAACTTTTGAACCATGCATGCTAGAATCATGATTCTTGCTTTCCTGGGTTGGAAATCTTCTGAATTTTCTATATTTAGTGCAGATTTGGTGAAAAAAAGCTCAACTTTTTGAGTTATGCAAGTTTTCATACAAGTGTAACTTGCAGGCTGAAAAGCTCTCTTTTACGCGTATCTAAGCCTGAAACGTCCGAAAAAGTAATCATTTAATAATGACAATAACTTTTGAACCATGCATGCTAGAATCATGATTCTTGCTTTCCTGGGTTGGAAATTTTCTGAATTTTCTATATTTAGTGCAGATTTGGTGAAAAAAGCTCAACTCTTTGAGTTATGCAAGTTTTCATACAAGTGTGACTTGCAGGCTGAAAAGCTCTCTTTTACGCGTATCTGCGCCTGAAACGTCCGAAAAAGCAATCATTTAATAATGACAATAACTTTTGAACCATGCATGCTAGAATCATGATTCTTGCTTTCCTGGGTTGGAAATCTTCTGAATTTTCTATATTTAGTGCAGATTTGGTGAAAAAAAGCTCAACTTTTTGAGTTATGCAAGTTTTCATACAAGTGTGACTTGCAGGCTGAAAAGCTTTCTTTTAAGCTTATCTGCGCCTGAAACGTCCGAAAAAGCAATCATTTAATAATGACAATAACTTTTGAACCATGCATGCTAGAATCATGATTCATGCTTTCCTGGGTTGGAAATCTTCTGAATTTTCTATATTTAGTGCAGATTTGGTGAAAAAAGCTCAACTTTTTGAGTTATGCAAGTTTTCATACAAGTGTGACTTGCAGGCTGAAAAGCTCTCTTTTAAGCTTATCTGCGCCTGAAACGTCCGAAAAAGCAATCATTTAATAATGACAATAACTTTTGAACCATGCATGCTAGAATCATGATTCTTTCTTTCCTAGGTTGGAAATCTTCTGAATTTTCTATATTTAGTGCAGATTTGGTGAAAAAAGCTCAACTTTTTGAGTTTTGCAAGTTTTCATACAAGTGTGACTTGCAGGCTGAAAAGCTCTCTTTTACGCGTATCTGCGCCTGAAACGTCAGAAAAAGCAATCATTTAATAATGACAATAACTTTTGAACCATGCATGCTAGAATCATAATTCTTGCTTTCCTGGGTTGGAAATCTTCTGAATTTTCTATATTTAGTGCAGATTTGGTGAAAAAAGCTCAACTTTTTGAGTTATGCAAGTTTTCATACAAGTGTGACTTGCAGGCTGAAAAGCTCTTTTTTAAGCTTATCTGCGCCTGAAACGTCCGAAAAAGCAATCATTTAATAATGACAATAACTTTTGAACCATGCATGCTAGAATCATGATTCTTGCTTTCCTGGGTTGGAAATCTTCTGGATTTCTATATTTAGTGCAGATTTGGTGAAAAAAGCTCAACTTTTTGAGTTATGCAAGTTTTCATACAAGTGTGACTTGCAGGCTGAAAAGCTCTCTTTTAAGCTTATCTGCGCCTGAAACATCTGAAAAAGCAATCATTTAATAATGACAATAACTTTTGAACTATGCATGCTAGAATCATGATTCTTGCTTTCCTGGGTTGGAAATCTTCTGAATTTTCTATATTTAGTGCAGATTTGGTGAAAAAAGCTCAACTTTTTGAGTTATGCAAGTTTTCATACAAGTGTGACTTGCATGCTGAAAAGCTCTCTTTTAAGCTTATCTGCGCCTGGAACGTCCGAAAAAGCAATCATTTAATAATGACAATAACTTTTAAACCATGCAGAATCATGATTCTTGCTTTCCTGGGTTGGAAATCTTCTGATATTTTTATATTTAGTACAGATTTGGTGAAAAAAGCTCAACTTTTTGAGTTATGGAAGTTTTCATACAAGTGTGACTTGCAGGCTGAAAAGCTCTCTTTTACGCGTATCTGCGCCTGAAACGTCCGAAAAAGCAATCATTTAATAATGACAATAACTTTTGAACCATTCATGCTAGAATCATGATTCTTGCTTTCCTGGGTTGGAAATCTTCTGAATTTTCTATATTTAGTGCAGATTTGGTGAAAAAAGCTCAACTCTTTGAGTTATGCAAGTTTTCATACAAGTGTGACTTGCAGGCTGAAAAGCTCTCTTTTACGCGTATCTGCGCCTGAAACGTCCGAAAAAGCAATCATTTAATAATGACAATAACTTTTGAACCATGCATGCTAGAATCATGATTCTTGCTTTCCTGGGTTGGAAATCTTCTGAATTTTCTATATTTAGTGCAGATTTGGTGAAAAAAAGCTCAACTTTTTGAGTTATGCAAGTTTTCATACAAGTGTGACTTGCAGGCTGAAAAGCTTTCTTTTAAGCTTATCTGCGCCTGAAACGTCCGAAAAAGCAATCATTTAATAATGACAATAACTTTTGAACCATGCATGCTAGAATCATGATTCATGCTTTCCTGGGTTGGAAATCTTCTGAATTTTCTATATTTAGTGCAGATTTGGTGAAAAAAGCTCAACTTTTTGAGTTATGCAAGTTTTCATACAAGTGTGACTTGCAGGCTGAAAAGCTCTCTTTTAAGCTTATCTGCGCCTGAAACGTCCGAAAAAGCAATCATTTAATAATGACAATAACTTTTGAACCATGCATGCTAGAATCATGATTCTTTCTTTCCTAGGTTGGAAATCTTCTGAATTTTCTATATTTAGTGCAGATTTGGTGAAAAAAGCTCAACTTTTTGAGTTTTGCAAGTTTTCATACAAGTGTGACTTGCAGGCTGAAAAGCTCTCTTTTACGCGTATCTGCGCCTGAAACGTCCGAAAAAGCAATCATTTAATAATGACAATAACTTTTGAACCATGCATGCTAGAATCATGATTCTTGCTTTCCTGGGTTGGAAATCTTCTGAATTTTCTATATTTAGTGCAGATTTGGTGAAAAAAGCTCAACTTTTTGAGTTATGCAAGTTTTCATACAAGTGTGACTTGCAGGCTGAAAAGCTCTTTTTTAAGCTTATCTGCGCCTGAAACGTCCGAAAAAGCAATCATTTAATAATGACAATAACTTTTGAACCATGCATGCTAGAATCATGATTCTTGCTTTCCTGGGTTGGAAATCTTCTGGATTTCTATATTTAGTGCAGATTTGGTGAAAAAAGCTCAACTTTTTGAGTTATGCAAGTTTTCATACAAGTGTGACTTGCAGGCTGAAAAGCTCTCTTTTAAGCTTATCTGCGCCTGAAACATCTGAAAAAGCAATCATTTAATAATGACAATAACTTTTGAACTATGCATGCTAGAATCATGATTCTTGCTTTCCTGGGTTGGAAATCTTCTGAATTTTCTATATTTAGTGCAGATTTGGTGAAAAAGCTCAACTTTTTGAGTTATGCAAGTTTTCATACAAGTGTGACTTGCATGCTGAAAAGCTCTCTTTTAAGCTTATCTGCGCCTGGAACGTCCGAAAAAGCAATCATTTAATAATGACAACAACTTTTAAACCATGCAGAATCATGATTCTTGCTTTCCTGGGTTGGAAATCTTCTGATATTTTTATATTTAGTACAGATTTGGTGAAAAAAGCTCAACTTTTTGAGTTATGGAAGTTTTCATACAAGTGTGACTTGCAGGCTGAAAAGCTCTCTTTTACGCGTATCTGCGCCTGAAACGTCCGAAAAAGCAATCATTTAATAATGACAATAACTTTTGAACCATTCATGCTAGAATCATGATTCTTGCTTTCCTGGGTTGGAAATCTTCTGAATTTTCTATATTTAGTGCAGATTTGGTGAAAAAAGCTCAACTTTTTGAGTTATGCAAGTTTTCATACAAGTGTGACTTGCAGGCTGAAAAGCTCTCTTTTTAACTTATCTGCGCCTGAAACGTCCGAAAAAGCAATCATTTAATAATGACAATAACTTTTGAACCATGCATGCTAGAATCAATGATTCTTGCTTTCCTGGGTTGGAAATCTTCTGAATTTTCTATATTTAGTGCAGATTTGGTGAAAAAAGCTCAACTTTTTGAGTTATGCAAGTTTTCATACAAGTGTGACTTGCAGGCTGAAAAGCTCTTTTTTAAGCTTATCTGCGCCTGAAACGTCCGAAAAAGCAATCATTTAATAATGACAATAACTTTTGAACCATGCATGCTAGAATCATGATTCTTGCTTTCCTGGGTTGGAAATCTTCTCAATTTTCTATATTTAGTGCAGATTTGGTGAAAAAAGCTCAACTTTTTGAGTTATGCAAGTTTTCATACAAGTGTGACTTGCAGGCTGAAAAGCTCTCTTTTACGCGTATCTGCGCCTGAAACGTCCGAAAAAGCAATCATTTAATAATGACAATAACTTTTGAACCATGCATGCTAGAATCATAATTCTTGCTTTCCTGGGTTCGAAATCTTCTGAATTTTCTATATTTAGTGCAGATTTGGCGAAAAAAGCTCAACTTTTTGAGTTATGCAAGTTTTCATACAAGTGTGACTTGCAGGGTGAAAAGCTCTCTTTTACGCGTATCTGCGCCTGAAACGTCCGAAAAAGCAATCATTTAATAATGACAATAACTTTTGAACGATGCATGCTAGAATCATGATTCTTGCTTTCCTGGGTTGGAAATCTTCTGAATTTTCTATATTTAGTGCAGATTTAGTTAAAAAAGCTCAACTTTTTGAGTTATGCAAGTTTTCATACAAGTGTGACTTGCAGGCTGAAAAGCTCTCTTTTAAGCTTATCTGCGCCTGAAACGTCCGAAAAAGCAATCATTTAATAATGACAATAACTCTTGAACCATGCATGCTAGAATCATGATTCTTGCTTTCCTGGGTTGGAAATCTTCTGAATTTTCTATATTTAGTGCATATTTGGTGAAAAAAGCTCAACTTTTTGAGTTATGCAAGTTTTCATACAAGTGTGACTTGCAGGCTGAAAAGCTCTCTTTTACGCGTATCTGCGCCTGAAACGTCCGAAAAAGCAATCATTTAATAATGACAATAACTTTTGAACCATGCATGCTAGAATCATAATTCTTGCTTTCCTGGGTTGGAAATCTTCTGAATTTTCTACATTTAGTGCAGATTTGGTGAAAAAAGCTCAACTTTTTGAGTTATGCAAGTTTTCGTACAAGTGTGACTTGCAGGCTGATAAGCTCTCTTTTACACGTATCTAAGCCTGAAATCTCCGAAAAAGCAATCATTTAATAATGACAATAACTTTTGAACCATGCAGAATCATGATTCTTGCTTTCCTGGGTTGGAAATCTTCTGATATTTTTATATTTAGTACAGATTTGGTGAAAAAAGCTCAACTTTTTGAGTTATGGAAGTTTTCATACAAGTGTGACTTGCAGGCTGAAAAGCTCTCTTTTACGCGTATCTGCGCCTGAAACGTCCGAAAAAGCAATCATTTAATAATGACAATAACTTTTGAACCATTCATGCTAGAATCATGATTCTTGCTTTCCTGGGTTGGAAATCTTCTGAATTTTCTATATTTAGTGCAGATTTGGTGAAAAAAGCTCAACTTTTTGAGTTATGCAAGTTTTCATACAAGTGTGACTTGCAGGCTGAAAAGCTCTCTTTTAAACTTATCTGCGCCTGAAACGTCCGAAAAAGCAATAATTTAATAATGACAATAACTTTTGAACCATGCATGCTAGAATCATGATTCTTGCTTTCCTGGGTTGGAAATCTTCTGAATTTTCTATATTTAGTGCAGATTTGGTGAAAAAAACTCAACTTTTTGAGTTATGCAAGTTTTCATACAAGTGTGACTTGCAGGCTGAAAAGCTCTTTTTTAAGCTTATCTGCGCCTGAAACGTCCGAAAAAGCAATCAATTAATAATGACAATAACTTTTGAACCATGCTTGCTAGAATCATGATTCTTGCTTTCCTGGGTTGGAAATCTTCTGAATTTTCTATATTTAGTGCAGATTTGGTGAAAAAAGCTCAACTTTTTGAGTTATGCAAGTTTTCATACAAGTGTGACTTGCAGGCTGAAAAGCTCTTTTTTAAGCTTATCAGCGCCTGAAACGTCCGAAAAAGCAATCATTTAATAATGACAATAACTTTTGAACCATGCATGCTAGAATCATGATTCTTGCTTTCCTGGGTTGGAAATCTTCTGGATTTCTATATTTAGTGCAGATTTGGTGAAAAAAGCTCAACTTTTTGAGTTATGCAAGTTTTCATACAAGTGTGACTTGCAGGCTGAAAAGCTCTCTTTTAAGCTTATCTGCGCCTGAAACATCTGAAAAAGCAATCATTTAATAATGACAATAACTTTTGAACTATGCATGCTAGAATCATGATTCTTGCTTCCTGGGTTGGAAATCTTCTGAATTTTCTATATTTAGTGCAGATTTGGTCAAAAAAAGCTCAACTTTTTGAGTTATGCAAGTTTTCATACAAGTGTGACTTGCAGGCTAAAAAGCTCTCTTTTAAGCTTATCTGCGCCTGAAACGTCTGAAAAAGCAATCATTTAATAATGACAATAACTTTTGAACCATGCATGCTAGAATCATAATTCTTGCTTTCCTGGGTTGGAAATCTTCTGTATTTTCTATATTTAGTGCAGATTTGGTGAAAAAATCTCAACTTTTTGAGTTATGCAAGTTTTCATAAAAGTGTGACTTGCAGGCTGGAAAGCCCATTTTTACGCTTCTCTGAGCCTAAAACGTCCGAAAAAGCAATCATTTAATAATGACAATAACTTTTGAACCATGCATGCTAGAATCATAATTCTTGCTTTCCTGGGTTGGAAATCTTCTGAATTTTCTATATTTAGTGCAGATTTGGTGAAAAAAGCTCAACTTTTTGAGTTATGCAAGTTTTCATACAAGTGTGACTTGCATGCTGAAAAGCTCTCTTTTAAGCTTATCTGCGCCTGGAACGTCCGAAAAAGCAATCATTTAATAATGACAATAACTTTTAAACCATGCAGAATCATGATTCTTGCTTTCCTGGGTTGGAAATCTTCTGATATTTTTATATTTAGTACAGATTTGGTGAAAAAAGCTCAACTTTTTGAGTTATGGAAGTTTTCATACAAGTGTGACTTGCAGGCTGAAAAGCTCTCTTTTACGCGTATCTGCGCCTGAAACGTCCGAAAAAGCAATCATTTAATAATGACAATAACTTTTGAACCATTCATGCTAGAATCATGATTCTTGCTTTCCTGGGTTGGAAATCTTCTGAATTTTCTATATTTAGTGCAGATTTGGTGAAAAAAGCTCAACTCTTTGAGTTATGCAAGTTTTCATACAAGTGTGACTTGCAGGCTGAAAAGCTCTCTTTTACGCGTATCTGCGCCTGAAACGTCCGAAAAAGCAATCATTTAATAATGACAATAACTTTTGAACCATGCATGCTAGAATCATGATTCTTGCTTTCCTGGGTTGGAAATCTTCTGAATTTTCTATATTTAGTGCAGATTTGGTGAAAAAAAGCTCAACTTTTTGAGTTATGCAAGTTTTCATACAAGTGTGACTTGCAGGCTGAAAAGCTTTCTTTTAAGCTTATCTGCGCCTGAAACGTCCGAAAAAGCAATCATTTAATAATGACAATAACTTTTGAACCATGCATGCTAGAATCATGATTCATGCTTTCCTGGGTTGGAAATCTTCTGAATTTTCTATATTTAGTGCAGATTTGGTGAAAAAAGCTCAACTTTTTGAGTTATGCAAGTTTTCATACAAGTGTGACTTGCAGGCTGAAAAGCTCTCTTTTAAGCTTATCTGCGCCTGAAACGTCCGAAAAAGCAATCATTTAATAATGACAATAACTTTTGAACCATGCATGCTAGAATCATGATTCTTTCTTTCCTAGGTTGGAAATCTTCTGAATTTTCTATATTTAGTGCAGATTTGGTGAAAAAAGCTCAACTTTTTGAGTTTTGCAAGTTTTCATACAAGTGTGACTTGCAGGCTGAAAAGCTCTCTTTTACGCGTATCTGCGCCTGAAACGTCCGAAAAAGCAATCATTTAATAATGACAATAACTTTTGAACCATGCATGCTAGAATCATGATTCTTGCTTTCCTGGGTTGGAAATCTTCTGAATTTTCTATATTTAGTGCAGATTTGGTGAAAAAAGCTCAACTTTTTGAGTTATGCAAGTTTTCATACAAGTGTGACTTGCAGGCTGAAAAGCTCTTTTTTAAGCTTATCTGCGCCTGAAACGTCCGAAAAAGCAATCATTTAATAATGACAATAACTTTTGAACCATGCATGCTAGAATCATGATTCTTGCTTTCCTGGGTTGGAAATCTTCTGGATTTCTATATTTAGTGCAGATTTGGTGAAAAAAGCTCAACTTTTTGAGTTATGCAAGTTTTCATACAAGTGTGACTTGCAGGCTGAAAAGCTCTCTTTTAAGCTTATCTGCGCCTGAAACATCTGAAAAAGCAATCATTTAATAATGACAATAACTTTTGAACTATGCATGCTAGAATCATGATTCTTGCTTTCCTGGGTTGGAAATCTTCTGAATTTTCTATATTTAGTGCAGATTTGGTGAAAAAGCTCAACTTTTTGAGTTATGCAAGTTTTCATACAAGTGTGACTTGCATGCTGAAAAGCTCTCTTTTAAGCTTATCTGCGCCTGGAACGTCCGAAAAAGCAATCATTTAATAATGACAACAACTTTTAAACCATGCAGAATCATGATTCTTGCTTTCCTGGGTTGGAAATCTTCTGATATTTTTATATTTAGTACAGATTTGGTGAAAAAAGCTCAACTTTTTGAGTTATGGAAGTTTTCATACAAGTGTGACTTGCAGGCTGAAAAGCTCTCTTTTACGCGTATCTGCGCCTGAAACGTCCGAAAAAGCAATCATTTAATAATGACAATAACTTTTGAACCATTCATGCTAGAATCATGATTCTTGCTTTCCTGGGTTGGAAATCTTCTGAATTTTCTATATTTAGTGCAGATTTGGTGAAAAAAGCTCAACTTTTTGAGTTATGCAAGTTTTCATACAAGTGTGACTTGCAGGCTGAAAAGCTCTCTTTTAAACTTATCTGCGCCTGAAACGTCCGAAAAAGCAATCATTTAATAATGACAATAACTTTTGAACCATGCATGCTAGAATCAATGATTCTTGCTTTCCTGGGTTGGAAATCTTCTGAATTTTCTATATTTAGTGCAGATTTGGTGAAAAAAGCTCAACTTTTTGAGTTATGCAAGTTTTCATACAAGTGTGACTTGCAGGCTGAAAAGCTCTTTTTTAAGCTTATCTGCGCCTGAAACGTCCGAAAAAGCAATCATTTAATAATGACAATAACTTTTGAACCATGCATGCTAGAATCATGATTCTTGCTTTCCTGGGTTGGAAATCTTCTCAATTTTCTATATTTAGTGCAGATTTGGTGAAAAAAGCTCAACTTTTTGAGTTATGCAAGTTTTCATACAAGTGTGACTTGCAGGCTGAAAAGCTCTCTTTTACGCGTATCTGCGCCTGAAACGTCCGAAAAAGCAATCATTTAATAATGACAATAACTTTTGAACCATGCATGCTAGAATCATAATTCTTGCTTTCCTGGGTTCGAAATCTTCTGAATTTTCTATATTTAGTGCAGATTTGGCGAAAAAAGCTCAACTTTTTGAGTTATGCAAGTTTTCATACAAGTGTGACTTGCAGGGTGAAAAGCTCTCTTTTACGCGTATCTGCGCCTGAAACGTCCGAAAAAGCAATCATTTAATAATGACAATAACTTTTGAACGATGCATGCTAGAATCATGATTCTTGCTTTCCTGGGTTGGAAATCTTCTGAATTTTCTATATTTAGTGCAGATTTGGTGAAAAAAGCTCAACTTTTTGAGTTATGCAAGTTTTCATACAAGTGTGACTTGCAGGCTGAAAAGCTCTCTTTTAAGCTTATCTGCGCCTGAAACGTCCGAAAAAGCAATCATTTAATAATGACAATAACTTTTGAACCATGCATGCTAGAATCATGATTCTTGCTTTCCTGGGTTGGAAATCTTCTGAATTTTCTATATTTAGTGCATATTTGGTGAAAAAAGCTCAACTTTTTGAGTTATGCAAGTTTTCATACAAGTGTGACTTGCAGGCTGAAAAGCTCTCTTTTACGCGTATCTGCGCCTGAAACGTCCGAAAAAGCAATCATTTAATAATGACAATAACTTTTGAACCATGCATGCTAGAATCATAATTCTTGCTTTCCTGGGTTGGAAATCTTCTGAATTTTCTACATTTAGTGCAGATTTGGTGAAAAAAGCTCAACTTTTTGAGTTATGCAAGTTTTCGTACAAGTGTGACTTGCAGGCTGATAAGCTCTCTTTTACACGTATCTAAGCCTGAAATCTCCGAAAAAGCAATCATTTAATAATGACAATAACTTTTGAACCATGCAGAATCATGATTCTTGCTTTCCTGGGTTGGAAATCTTCTGATATTTTTATATTTAGTACAGATTTGGTGAAAAAAGCTCAACTTTTTGAGTTATGGAAGTTTTCATACAAGTGTGACTTGCAGGCTGAAAAGCTCTCTTTTACGCGTATCTGCGCCTGAAACGTCCGAAAAAGCAATCATTTAATAATGACAATAACTTTTGAACCATTCATGCTAGAATCATGATTCTTGCTTTCCTGGGTTGGAAATCTTCTGAATTTTCTATATTTAGTGCAGATTTGGTGAAAAAAGCTCAACTTTTTGAGTTATGCAAGTTTTCATACAAGTGTGACTTGCAGGCTGAAAAGCTCTCTTTTAAACTTATCTGCGCCTGAAACGTCCGAAAAAGCAATAATTTAATAATGACAATAACTTTTGAACCATGCATGCTAGAATCATGATTCTTGCTTTCCTGGGTTGGAAATCTTCTGAATTTTCTATATTTAGTGCAGATTTGGTGAAAAAAACTCAACTTTTTGAGTTATGCAAGTTTTCATACAAGTGTGACTTGCAGGCTGAAAAGCTCTTTTTTAAGCTTATCTGCGCCTGAAACGTCCGAAAAAGCAATCAATTAATAATGACAATAACTTTTGAACCATGCTTGCTAGAATCATGATTCTTGCTTTCCTGGGTTGGAAATCTTCTGAATTTTCTATATTTAGTGCAGATTTGGTGAAAAAAGCTCAACTTTTTGAGTTATGCAAGTTTTCATACAAGTGTGACTTGCAGGCTGAAAAGCTCTTTTTTAAGCTTATCAGCGCCTGAAACGTCCGAAAAAGCAATCATTTAATAATGACAATAACTTTTGAACCATGCATGCTAGAATCATGATTCTTGCTTTCCTGGGTTGGAAATCTTCTGGATTTCTATATTTAGTGCAGATTTGGTGAAAAAAGCTCAACTTTTTGAGTTATGCAAGTTTTCATACAAGTGTGACTTGCAGGCTGAAAAGCTCTCTTTTAAGCTTATCTGCGCCTGAAACATCTGAAAAAGCAATCATTTAATAATGACAATAACTTTTGAACTATGCATGCTAGAATCATGATTCTTGCTTCCTGGGTTGGAAATCTTCTGAATTTTCTATATTTAGTGCAGATTTGGTCAAAAAAAGCTCAACTTTTTGAGTTATGCAAGTTTTCATACAAGTGTGACTTGCAGGCTGAAAAGCTCTCTTTTAAGCTTATCTGCGCCTGAAACGTCTGAAAAAGCAATCATTTAATAATGACAATAACTTTTGAACCATGCATGCTAGAATCATAATTCTTGCTTTCCTGGGTTGGAAATCTTCTGTATTTTCTATATTTAGTGCAGATTTGGTGAAAAAATCTCAACTTTTTGAGTTATGCAAGTTTTCATAAAAGTGTGACTTGCAGGCTGGAAAGCCCATTTTTACGCTTCTCTGAGCCTAAAACGTCCGAAAAAGCAATCATTTAATAATGACAATAACTTTTGAACCATGCATGCTAGAATCATAATTCTTGCTTTTCTGGGTTGGAAATCTTCTGAATTTTCTATATTTAGCGCAGATTTGGTGAAAAAAGCTCAACTTTTTGAGTTATGCAAGTTTTCATAAAAGTGTGACTTGCAGGCTGGAAAGCCCATTTTTACGCTTCTCTGAGCCTAAAACGTCCGAAAAAGCAATCATTTAATAATGACAATAACTTTTGAACCATGCATGCTAGAATCATAAATCTTGCTTTCCTGGGTTGGAAATCTTCTGAATTTTCTATATTTAGTGCAGATTTGGTGAAAAAAGCTCAACTTTTTGAGTTATGCAAGTTTTCATACAAGTGTGACTTGCAGGCTGAAAAGCTCTCTTTTAAACTTATCTGCGCCTGAAACGTCCGAAAAAGCAATAATTTAATAATGACAATAACTTTTGAACCATGCATGCTAGAATCATGATTCTTGCTTTCCTGGGTTGGAAATCTTCTGAATTTTCTATATTTAGTGCAGATTTGGTGAAAAAAACTCAACTTTTTGAGTTATGCAAGTTTTCATACAAGTGTGACTTGCAGGCTGAAAAGCTCTTTTTTAAGCTTATCTGCGCCTGAAACGTCCGAAAAAGCAATCAATTAATAATGACAATAACTTTTGAACCATGCTTGCTAGAATCATGATTCTTGCTTTCCTGGGTTGGAAATCTTCTGAATTTTCTATATTTAGTGCAGATTTGGTGAAAAAAGCTCAACTTTTTGAGTTATGCAAGTTTTCATACAAGTGTGACTTGCAGGCTGAAAAGCTCTTTTTTAAGCTTATCAGCGCCTGAAACGTCCGAAAAAGCAATCATTTAATAATGACAATAACTTTTGAACCATGCATGCTAGAATCATGATTCTTGCTTTCCTGGGTTGGAAATCTTCTGGATTTCTATATTTAGTGCAGATTTGGTGAAAAAAGCTCAACTTTTTGAGTTATGCAAGTTTTCATACAAGTGTGACTTGCAGGCTGAAAAGCTCTCTTTTAAGCTTATCTGCGCCTGAAACATCTGAAAAAGCAATCATTTAATAATGACAATAACTTTTGAACTATGCATGCTAGAATCATGATTCTTGCTTCCTGGGTTGGAAATCTTCTGAATTTTCTATATTTAGTGCAGATTTGGTCAAAAAAAGCTCAACTTTTTGAGTTATGCAAGTTTTCATACAAGTGTGACTTGCAGGCTGAAAAGCTCTCTTTTAAGCTTATCTGCGCCTGAAACGTCTGAAAAAGCAATCATTTAATAATGACAATAACTTTTGAACCATGCATGCTAGAATCATAATTCTTGCTTTCCTGGGTTGGAAATCTTCTGTATTTTCTATATTTAGTGCAGATTTGGTGAAAAAATCTCAACTTTTTGAGTTATGCAAGTTTTCATAAAAGTGTGACTTGCAGGCTGGAAAGCCCATTTTTACGCTTCTCTGAGCCTAAAACGTCCGAAAAAGCAATCATTTAATAATGACAATAACTTTTGAACCATGCATGCTAGAATCATAATTCTTGCTTTTCTGGGTTGGAAATCTTCTGAATTTTCTATATTTAGCGCAGATTTGGTGAAAAAAGCTCAACTTTTTGAGTTATGCAAGTTTTCATAAAAGTGTGACTTGCAGGCTGGAAAGCCCATTTTTACGCTTCTCTGAGCCTAAAACGTCCGAAAAAGCAATCATTTAATAATGACAATAACTTTTGAACCATGCATGCTAGAATCATAAATCTTGCTTTCCTGGGTTGGAAATCTTCTGAATTTTCTATATTTAGTGCAGATTTGGTGAAAAAAGCTCAACTTTTTGAGTTATGCAAGTTTTCATAAAAGTGTGACTTGCAGGCTGGAAAGCCCATTTTTAAGCTTATCAGCGCCTGAAACGTCCGAAAAAGCAATCATTTAATAATGACAATAACTTTTGAACCATGCATGCTAGAATCATGATTCTTGCTTTCCTGGGTTGGAAATCTTCTGGATTTCTATATTTAGTGCAGATTTGGTGAAAAAAGCTCAACTTTTTGAGTTATGCAAGTTTTCATACAAGTGTGACTTGCAGGCTGAAAAGCTCTCTTTTAAGCTTATCTGCGCCTGAAACATCTGAAAAAGCAATCATTTAATAATGACAATAACTTTTGAACTATGCATGCTAGAATCATGATTCTTGCTTTCCTGGGTTGGAAATCTTCTGAATTTTCTATATTTAGTGCAGATTTGGTCAAAAAAAGCTCAACTTTTTGAGTTATGCAAGTTTTCATACAAGTGTGACTTGCAGGCTGAAAAGCTCTCTTTTAAGCTTATCTGCGCCTGAAACGTCTGAAAAAGCAATCATTTAATAATGACAATAACTTTTGAACCATGCATGCTAGAATCATAATTCTTGCTTTCCTGGGTTGGAAATCTTCTGAATTTTCTATATTTAGTGCAGATTTGGTGAAAAAATCTCAACTTTTTGAGTTATGCAAGTTTTCATAAAAGTGTGACTTGCAGGCTGGAAAGCCCATTTTTACGCTTCTCTGAGCCTAAAACGTCCGAAAAAGCAATCATTTAATAATGACAATAACTTTTGAACCATGCATGCTAGAATCATAATTCTTGCTTTTCTGGGTTGGAAATCTTCTGAATTTTCTATATTTAGCGCAGATTTGGTGAAAAAAGCTCAACTTTTTGAGTTATGCAAGTTTTCATAAAAGTGTGACTTGCAGGCTGGAAAGCCCATTTTTACGCTTCTCTGAGCCTAAAACGTCCGAAAAAGCAATCATTTAATAATGACAATAACTTTTGAACCATGCATGCTAGAATCATAAATCTTGCTTTCCTGGGTTGGAAATCTTCTGAATTTTCTATATTTAGTGCAGATTTGGTGAAAAAAGCTCAACTTTTTGAGTTATGCAAGTTTTCATAAAAGTGTGACTTGCAGGCTGGAAAGCCCATTTTTAAGCTTATCTGCGCCTGAAACGTCCGAAAAAGCAATCATTTAATAATGACAATAACTTTTGAACCATGCATGCTAGAATCATAATTCTTGCTTTCCTGGGTTGGAAATATTCTGAATTTTCTATATTTAGTGCAGATTTGGTGAAAAAAGCTCAACTTTTTGAGTTATGCAAGTTTTCATAAAATTGTGACTTGCAGGCTGGAAAGCCCATTTTTAAGCTTATCTGCGCCTGAAACGTCCGAAAAAGCAATCATTTAATAATGACAATAACTTTTGAACCATGCATGCTAGAATCATAATTCTTGCTTTTCTGGGTTGGAAATCTTCTGAATTTTCTATATTTAGTGCAGATTTGGTGAAAAAAGCTCAACTTTTTGAGTTATGCAAGTTTTCATAAAAGTGTGACTTGCAGGCTGGAAAGCCCATTTTTACGCTTCTCTGAGCCTAAAACGTCCGAAAAAGCAATCATTTAATAATGACAATAACTTTTGAACCATGCATGCTAGAATCATAATTCTTGCTTTCCTGGGTTGGAAATCTTCTGAATTTTCTATATTTAGTGCAGATTTGGTGAAAAAAGCTCAACTTTTTGAGTTATGCAAGTTTTCATAAAAGTGTGACTTGCAGGCTGGAAAGCCCATTTTTAAGCTTCTCTGCGCCTGAAACGTCCGAAAAAGCAATCATTTAATAATGACAATAACTTTTGAACCATGCATGCTAGAATCATAATTCTTGCTTTTCTGGGTTGGAAATCTTCTGAATTTTCTATATTTAGTGCAGATTTGGTGAAAAAAGCTCAACTTTTTGAGTTATGCAAGTTTTCATAAAAGTGTGACTTGCAGGCTGGAAAGCCCATTTTTACGCTTCTCTGAGCCTAAAACGTCCGAAAAAGCAATCATTTAATAATGACAATAACTTTTGAACCATGCATGCTAGAATCATAAATCTTGCTTTCCTGGGTTGGAAATCTTCTGAATTTTCTATATTTAGTGCAGATCTGGTGAAAAAATCTCAACTTTTTGAGTTATGCAAGTTTTCATAAAAGTGTGACTTGCAGGCTGGAAAGCCCATTTTTAAGCTTATCTGCGCCTGAAACGTCCGAAAAAGCAATCATTTAATAATGACAATAACTTTTGAACCATGCATGCTAGAATCATAATTCTTGCTTTCCTGGGTTGGAAATCTTCTGAATTTTCTATATTTAGTGTAGATTTGGTGAAAAAAGCTCAACTTTTTGAGTTATGCAAGTTTTCATAAAAGTGTGACTTGCAGGCTGGAAAGCCCATTTTTAAGCTTATCTGCGCCTGAAACGTCCGAAAAAGCAATCATTTAATAATGACAATAACTTTTGAACCATGCATGCTAGAATCATAATTCTTGCTTTTCTAGGTTGGAAATCTTCTGAATTTTCTATATTTAGTGCAGATTTGGTGAAAAAATCTCAACTTTTTGAGTTATGCAAGTTTTCATAAAAGTGTGACTTGCAGGCTGGAAAGCCCATTTTTAAGCTTATCTGCGCCTGAAACGTCCGAAAAAGCAATCATTTAATAATGACAATAACTTTTGAACCATGCATGCTAGAATCATAATTCTTGCTTTTCTGGGTTGGAAATCTTCTGAATTTTCTATATTTAGTGCAGATTTGGTGAAAAAAGCTCAACTTTTTGAGTTATGCAAGTTTTCATAAAAGTGTGACTTGCAGGCTGGAAAGCCCATTTTTACGCTTCTCTGAGCCTAAAACGTCCGAAAAAGCAATCATTTAATAATGACAATAACTTTTGAACCATGCATGCTAGAATCATAAATCTTGCTTTCCTGGGTTGGAAATCTTCTGAATTTTCTATATTTAGTGCAGATCTGGTGAAAAAATCTCAACTTTTTGAGTTATGCAAGTTTTCATAAAAGTGTGACTTGCAGGCTGGAAAGCCCATTTTTAAGCTTATCTGCGCCTGAAACGTCCGAAAAAGCAATCATTTAATAATGACAATAACTTTTGAACCATGCATGCTAGAATCATAATTCTTGCTTTCCTGGGTTGGAAATCTTCTGAATTTTCTATATTTAGTGTAGATTTGGTGAAAAAAGCTCAACTTTTTGAGTTATGCAAGTTTTCATAAAAGTGTGACTTGCAGGCTGGAAAGCCCATTTTTAAGCTTATCTGCGCCTGAAACGTCCGAAAAAGCAATCATTTAATAATGACAATAACTTTTGAACCATGCATGCTAGAATCATAAATCTTGCTTTCCTGGGTTGGAAATCTTCTGAATTTTCTATATTTAGTGCAGATTTGGTGAAAAAAGCTCAACTTTTTGAGTTATGCAAGTTTTCATAAAAGTGTGACTTGCAGGCTGGAAAGCCCATTTTTACGCTTCTCTGAGCCTAAAACGTCCGAAAAAGCAATCATTTAATAATGACAATAACTTTTGAACCATGCATGCTAGAATCATAATTCTTGCTTTCCTGGGTTGGAAATCTTCTGAATTTTCTATATTTAGTGCAGATTTGGTGAAAAAAGCTCAACTTTTTGAGTTATGCAAGTTTTCATAAAAGTGTGACTTGCAGGCTGGAAAGCCCATTTTTAAGCTTATCTGCGCCTGAAACGTCCGAAAAAGCAATCATTTAATAATGACAATAACTTTTGAACCATGCATGCTAGAATCATAATTCTTGCTTTCCTGGGTTGGAAATCTTCTGAATTTTCTATATTTAGTGCAGATTTGGTCAAAAAAGCTCAACTTTTTGAGTTATGCAAGTTTTCATAAAAGTGTGACTTGCAGGCTGGAAAGCCCATTTTTAAGCTTATCTGCGCCTGAAACGTCCGAAAAAGCAATCATTTAATAATGACAATAACTTTTGAACCATGCATGCTAGAATCATAATTCTTGCTTTTCTAGGTTGGAAATCTTCTGAATTTTCTATATTTAGTGCAGATTTGGTGAAAAAAGCTCAACTTTTTGAGTTATGCAAGTTTTCATAAAAGTGTGACTTGCAGGCTGGAAAGCCCATTTTTACGCTTCTCTGAGCCTAAAACGTCCGAAAAAGCAATCATTTAATAATGACAATAACTTTTGAACCATGCATGCTAGAATCATAATTCTTGCTTTCCTGGGTTGGAAATCTTCTGAATTTTCTATATTTAGTGCAGATTTGGTGAAAAAAGCTCAACTTTTTGAGTTATGCAAGTTTTCATAAAAGTGTGACTTGCAGGCTGGAAAGCCCATTTTTAAGCTTATCTGCGCCTGAAACGTCCGAAAAAGCAATCATTTAATAATGACAATAACTTTTGAACCATGCATGCTAGAATCATAATTCTTGCTTTCCTGGGTTGGAAATCTTCTGAATTTTCTATATTTAGTGCAGATTTGGTGAAAAAAGCTCAACTTTTTGAGTTATGCAAGTTTTCATAAAAGTGTGACTTGCAGGCTGGAAAGCCCATTTTTACGCTTCTCTGAGCCTAAAACGTCAGAAAAAGCAATCATTTAATAATGACAATAACTTTTGAACCATGCATGCTAGAATCATAAATCTTGCTTTCCTGGGTTGGAAATCTTCTGAATTTTCTATATTTAGTGCAGATTTGGTGAAAAAATCTCAACTTTTTGAGTTATGCAAGTTTTCATAAAAGTGTGACTTGCAGGCTGGAAAGCCCATTTTTAAGCTTATCTGCGCCTGAAACGTCCGAAAAAGCAATCATTTAATAATGACAATAACTTTTGAACCATGCATGCTAGAATCATAAATCTTGCTTTCCTGGGTTGGAAATCTTCTGAATTTTCTATATTTAGTGCAGATTTGGTCAAAAAAGCTCAACTTTTTGAGTTATGCAAGTTTTCATAAAAGTGTGACTTGCAGGCTGGAAAGCCCATTTTTAAGCTTATCTGCGCCTGAAACGTCCGAAAAAGCAATCATTTAATAATGACAATAACTTTTGAACCATGCATGCTAGAATCATAATTCTTGCTTTTCTAGGTTGGAAATCTTCTGAATTTTCTATATTTAGTGCAGATTTGGTCAAAAAAGCTCAACTTTTTGAGTTATGCAAGTTTTCATAAAAGTGTGACTTGCAGGCTGGAAAGCCCATTTTTAAGCTTATCTGCGCCTGAAACGTCCGAAAAAGCAATCATTTAATAATGACAATAACTTTTGAACCATGCATGCTAGAATCATAATTCTTGCTTTTCTAGGTTGGAAATCTTCTGAATTTTCTATATTTAGTGCAGATTTGGTGAAAAAAGCTCAACTTTTTGAGTTATGCAAGTTTTCATAAAAGTGTGACTTGCAGGCTGGAAAGCCCATTTTTACGCTTCTCTGAGCCTAAAACGTCCGAAAAAGCAATCATTTAATAATGACAATAACTTTTGAACCATGCATGCTAGAATCATAATTCTTGCTTTCCTGGGTTGGAAATCTTCTGAATTTTCTATATTTAGTGCAGATTTGGTGAAAAAAGCTCAACTTTTTGGCCCAATCCCATTTCTCTCACTCGGCCCTGAGGACCCTCCAGTGAGGTCCCTCGAAGAGGAGTGCCCTCCGCGAGTGAAGTGCAAAGCGGAAAAGGTTTGGACAAGACTTGCAAGGTTCCACCCCTGTCCAGGAGATGGCGGTAATATTAATTGGCTGTAGACCTCAGTGACGTATTGGTCTACGTCACATGTAAACAACTCGAGTCTCAACTTGTAGTGTGTCAGTTGGAGAGTTCGTGCAATGTTAAAAATGCCCGCTACTGCTGTGTTATTACCGATTGCCTGAAAGCTCATCATCTTTTCCGTGTCTCCAATAAACGGAGGAGAAATGTGCTATACTGAAGACAGCTTCGGCGCTATGTAGTGCTGATTCATCTTTACAAGGTACGTACACTCATTAAAAAAATGACCCGTTCGGTCAAATACAGTAAAAGTTAACATACAATGCACGTTCACATAATACCTTATGTTTGTGTAGACATAAATGGCAATCTACTTATTAGTATCTTAATGCCATTTTATGACATATAGTAGGGGTCTTTAGTGTGTGACATGATGAAAAGTAAACAAACACAAGAACAGTCCACCTGACCCTTAAGCTGACATAATATCGTCACCAAACTTCCCTGTACGACCCAAAAACCTTGGTTCATAAGGAATTTAATTCAAAAGAGTTGTCATTGGATATAAAAAAGCTCATTTCAACATGTTTTCATGATGCTTACATCATCTATGCCCACATTTATGTCTAAATTGTCTGTTATCTATTGTGTTCCAGAGTGGCTGTCCCATAAGCGTGGACAGGTTGGACAGGAATGTTCCCATCCTGTGCTTATGGTTCGATGTGAAGTCAAAACTCATTCAGGACTTAAGGTTGAGCAAGAAGGTCATGTGGGCCCTGCAGGAGCTGCTAAAGAGGGAACAGGGCCATGGCTGGAGGGCCTATACTGGCTGGCCCACGGTCTGTCCTACCGTGTGGTGTCACGGGTCTTCAGGGTTCCCAGGTCCACGATACACAGAATTGTCCACAGTTAATATGGAATAAATTGCCCAAAAGCCATGTTTTAGGCTTTGGAAGTCAGACCCACATTTGCATTCCGTGCTTTTCTGCATTACTATTCAATAAACATCTTTATTTTGAGTAACACCTTGGTGGTTTATTTCATAATGATGTGAGATACTGTGTGTGAACTATGTGACTGTTGGACAGAAAACAACTACAAATCACTCCAGTTTAAATAATAGTTTACTTTCAGAAAAACAAAATCACATTGGGCCGAAATACATAATAGTAAATAAATAATATGTCACAAATTGTAACAAAAATATACCAATACTTCCATAAAGCTGGAAAACACAAACTGGAACTTCATTGAGTTCTTAATAAAATAAAATATTTTCCTTTTATAAAACAAAGGGAAACATTGCAGGGATGTCACTGTTCTGGAAATTTGTCCACGAGCTTCCCAAAAAGGACGGGAACCGCTCAGTTTTGGCCACAGTTTCCTCGAGCCTTTTCCTCACTCCGGCAGACTCCGCTTTCAAAAAGTCAAGGAGTGTATCGTGCTTCCTTTTTTTTCTGGGTGATTTGGGGTTTGGCGCCGGATTAGAAGATGCCAACGACGTGCCCGTCGGTGTGGATGGCGTGGTAGCTGTGATGGTGGCCAGCTCTTCCACGGGACGTTCTACATTGGCCTTTAGGTTGGGTGGAAAAAACAAGAATTACTTAATGCTTGTGTATTGCACAAAAACAACTGTGTATAGGATGCTCAACAAGTTGATGTGAGAAATTATAGGATGTGTTCTGGATAATTATTTGATAGTGAATAGATACACAAAATTGACATGTTATTCTTATGGCTGTAAGAGCCTTCTATTGGCCAGCATCACATATGCTTTAGAATTGTCTCCACATTTGGACAACATTTTGAAAAGGTAATTAGTTTACTTAATATGTGTTTACAGAGAAGGCAGTGGACTGTGTGATAGTAATTTGTTTCAACTGTATTTCCACGTGAAATTCGGAGACATTACTCATAATGCATGATGAAAACTAATGCATTCTGATCTCACATGAAATAATCATATTGTAAATAAAACACGACACCCGAAATTGTGTGCAGTAAACAAGCGCGTATGTCCAGAACGTTATTCTGACTATGCTCCTTTAGCGACTGGCCATGTACATGTAAAAGCACGACTCGTTTAAGATACAAACAGGGATGGGCTGAACCGTGATTTTCTGCAGTTATCCTACTTTAGAGTTTGTAGCGTGAAGATTATTTTTTGGCAGCTCCCTTGGTAGATTTGTGCACTTCGTAAAGTAGCGATTTTGCAATGTTCATGTTTTAACGCGAAAATACGATTTTCTATTGCATTTACGTCCAACTAAGATATCTCAATACATTTTGTTGCAAATACATGCGTGGTTGTGGAAAACTACTTACATTTGTGCGGTTCCTTTCCGGGCATGTTTGTTGATATTGAGAATTCGCAAAGCCTTCTGGGTAGTCACTTCGCTGCCAAGGGAGGTCGAGAGCCCCCTCGGTCTTGAAGTGGCTACGACATGGTTTGAGGGCACTTCTGCCTCGGTCTTGAGAGTATCGGGACACACCCCATTTTCACGTGAACGCGCAAACCGAGTGACTAGGGCACATAGCGAGTGAAAGTGCGAAGAATGGGACTCAGCCTTTGAGTTATGCAAGTTTTCATAAAAGTGTGACTTGCAGGCTGGAAAGCCCATTTTTAAGCTTATCTGCGCCTGAAACGTCCGAAAAAGCAATCATTTAATAATGACAATAACTTTTGAACCATGCATGCTAGAATCATAATTCTTGCTTTCCTGGGTTGGAAATCTTCTGAATTTTCTATATTTAGTGCAGATTTGGTGAAAAAAGCTCAACTTTTTGAGTTATGCAAGTTTTCATACAAGTGTGACTTGCAGGCTGAAAAGCTCTCTTTTAAGCTTATCTGCGCCTGAAACATCTGAAAAAGCAATCATTTAATAATGACAATAACTTTTGAACTATGCATGCTAGAATCATGATTCTTGCTTCCTGGGTTGGAAATCTTCTGAATTTTCTATATTTAGTGCAGATTTGGTCAAAAAAAGCTCAACTTTTTGAGTTATGCAAGTTTTCATACAAGTGTGACTTGCAGGCTGAAAAGCTCTCTTTTAAGCTTATCTGCGCCTGAAACGTCTGAAAAAGCAATCATTTAATAATGACAATAACTTTTGAACCATGCATGCTAGAATCATAATTCTTGCTTTCCTGGGTTGGAAATCTTCTGAATTTTCTATATTTAGTGCAGATTTGGTGAAAAAAATCTCAACTTTTTGAGTTATGCAAGTTTTCATAAAAGTGTGACTTGCAGGCTGGAAAGCCCATTTTTACGCTTCTCTGAGCCTAAAACGTCCGAAAAAGCAATCATTTAATAATGACAATAACTTTTGAACCATGCATGCTAGAATCATAATTCTTGCTTTTCTGGGTTGGAAATCTTCTGAATTTTCTATATTTAGCGCAGATTTGGTGAAAAAAGCTCAACTTTTTGAGTTATGCAAGTTTTCATAAAAGTGTGACTTGCAGGCTGGAAAGCCCATTTTTACGCTTCTCTGAGCCTAAAACGTCCGAAAAAGCAATCATTTAATAATGACAATAACTTTTGAACCATGCATGCTAGAATCATAAATCTTGCTTTCCTGGGTTGGAAATCTTCTGAATTTTCTATATTTAGTGCAGATTTGGTGAAAAAAGCTCAACTTTTTGAGTTATGCAAGTTTTCATAAAAGTGTGACTTGCAGGCTGGAAAGCCCATTTTTAAGCTTATCTGCGCCTGAAACGTCCGAAAAAGCAATCATTTAATAATGACAATAACTTTTGAACCATGCATGCTAGAATCATGATTCTTGCTTTCCTGGGTTGGAAATCTTCTGAATTTTCTATATTTAGTGCAGATTTGGTGAAAAAAGCTCAACTTTTTGAGTTATGCAAGTTTTCATACAAGTGTGACTTGCAGGCTGAAAAGCTCTTTTTTAAGCTTATCAGCGCCTGAAACGTCCGAAAAAGCAATCATTTAATAATGACAATAACTTTTGAACCATGCATGCTAGAATCATGATTCTTGCTTTCCTGGGTTGGAAATCTTCTGGATTTCTATATTTAGTGCAGATTTGGTGAAAAAAGCTCAACTTTTTGAGTTATGCAAGTTTTCATACAAGTGTGACTTGCAGGCTGAAAAGCTCTCTTTTAAGCTTATCTGCGCCTGAAACATCTGAAAAAGCAATCATTTAATAATGACAATAACTTTTGAACTATGCATGCTAGAATCATGATTCTTGCTTTCCTGGTTTGGAAATCTTCTGAATTTTCTATATTTAGTGCAGATTTGGTCAAAAAAAGCTCAACTTTTTGAGTTATGCAAGTTTTCATACAAGTGTGACTTGCAGGCTGAAAAGCTCTCTTTTAAGCTTATCTGCGCCTGAAACGTCTGAAAAAGCAATCATTTAATAATGACAATAACTTTTGAACCATGCATGCTAGAATCATAATTCTTGCTTTCCTGGGTTGGAAATCTTCTGAATTTTCTATATTTAGTGCAGATTTGGTGAAAAAATCTCAACTTTTTGAGTTATGCAAGTTTTCATAAAAGTGTGACTTGCAGGCTGGAAAGCCCATTTTTACGCTTCTCTGAGCCTAAAACGTCAGAAAAAGCAATCATTTAATAATGACAATAACTTTTGAACCATGCATGCTAGAATCATAAATCTTGCTTTCCTGGGTTGGAAATCTTCTGAATTTTCTATATTTAGTGCAGATTTGGTGAAAAAAGCTCAACTTTTTGAGTTATGCAAGTTTTCATAAAATTGTGACTTGCAGGCTGGAAAGCCCATTTTTAAGCTTATCTGCACCTGAAACGTCCGAAAAAGCAATCATTTAATAATGACAATAACTTTTGAACCATGCATGCTAGAATCATAATTCTTGCTTTTCTGGGTTGGAAATCTTCTGAATTTTCTATATTTAGTGCAGATTTGGTGAAAAAAGCTCAACTTTTTGAGTTATGCAAGTTTTCATAAAAGTGTGACTTGCAGGCTGGAAAGCCCATTTTTACGCTTCTCTGAGCCTAAAACGTCCGAAAAAGCAATCATTTAATAATGACAATAACTTTTGAACCATGCATGCTAGAATCATAATTCTTGCTTTCCTGGGTTGGAAATCTTCTGAATTTTCTATATTTAGTGCAGATTTGGTGAAAAAAGCTCAACTTTTTGAGTTATGCAAGTTTTCATAAAAGTGTGACTTGCAGGCTGGAAAGCCCATTTTTAAGCTTCTCTGCGCCTGAAACGTCCGAAAAAGCAATCATTTAATAATGACAATAACTTTTGAACCATGCATGCTAGAATCATAATTCTTGCTTTTCTGGGTTGGAAATCTTCTGAATTTTCTATATTTAGTGCAGATTTGGTGAAAAAAGCTCAACTTTTTGAGTTATGCAAGTTTTCATAAAAGTGTGACTTGCAGGCTGGAAAGCCCATTTTTACGCTTCTCTGAGCCTAAAACGTCCGAAAAAGCAATCATTTAATAATGACAATAACTTTTGAACCATGCATGCTAGAATCATAAATCTTGCTTTCCTGGGTTGGAAATCTTCTGAATTTTCTATATTTAGTGCAGATCTGGTGAAAAAATCTCAACTTTTTGAGTTATGCAAGTTTTCATAAAAGTGTGACTTGCAGGCTGGAAAGCCCATTTTTAAGCTTATCTGCGCCTGAAACGTCCGAAAAAGCAATCATTTAATAATGACAATAACTTTTGAACCATGCATGCTAGAATCATAATTCTTGCTTTCCTGGGTTGGAAATCTTCTGAATTTTCTATATTTAGTGTAGATTTGGTGAAAAAAGCTCAACTTTTTGAGTTATGCAAGTTTTCATAAAAGTGTGACTTGCAGGCTGGAAAGCCCATTTTTAAGCTTATCTGCGCCTGAAACGTCCGAAAAAGCAATCATTTAATAATGACAATAACTTTTGAACCATGCATGCTAGAATCATAAATCTTGCTTTCCTGGGTTGGAAATCTTCTGAATTTTCTATATTTAGTGCAGATTTGGTCAAAAAAGCTCAACTTTTTGAGTTATGCAAGTTTTCATAAAAGTGTGACTTGCAGGCTGGAAAGCCCATTTTTAAGCTTATCTGCGCCTGAAACGTCCGAAAAAGCAATCATTTAATAATGACAATAACTTTTGAACCATGCATGCTAGAATCATAATTCTTGCTTTTCTAGGTTGGAAATCTTCTGAATTTTCTATATTTAGTGCAGATTTGGTGAAAAAATCTCAACTTTTTGAGTTATGCAAGTTTTCATAAAAGTGTGACTTGCAGGCTGGAAAGCCCATTTTTAAGCTTATCTGCGCCTGAAACGTCCGAAAAAGCAATCATTTAATAATGACAATAACTTTTGAACCATGCATGCTAGAATCATAAATCTTGCTTTCCTGGGTTGGAAATCTTCTGAATTTTCTATATTTAGTGCAGATTTGGTCAAAAAAGCTCAACTTTTTGAGTTATGCAAGTTTTCATAAAAGTGTGACTTGCAGGCTGGAAAGCCCATTTTTAAGCTTATCTGCGCCTGAAACGTCCGAAAAAGCAATCATTTAATAATGACAATAACTTTTGAACCATGCATGCTAGAATCATAATTCTTGCTTTTCTAGGTTGGAAATCTTCTGAATTTTCTATATTTAGTGCAGATTTGGTGAAAAAAGCTCAACTTTTTGAGTTATGCAAGTTTTCATAAAAGTGTGACTTGCAGGCTGGAAAGCCCATTTTTACGCTTCTCTGAGCCTAAAACGTCCGAAAAAGCAATCATTTAATAATGACAATAACTTTTGAACCATGCATGCTAGAATCATAAATCTTGCTTTCCTGGGTTGGAAATCTTCTGAATTTTCTATATTTAGTGCAGATTTGGTGAAAAAAGCTCAACTTATTGAGTTATGCAAGTTTTCATAAAAGTGTGACTTGCAGGCTGGAAAGCCCATTTTTACGCTTCTCTGAGCCTAAAACGTCCGAAAAAGCAATCATTTAATAATGACAATAACTTTTGAACCATGCATGCTAGAATCATAATTCTTGCTTTTCTGGGTTGGAAATCTTCTGAATTTTCTATATTTAGTGCAGATTTGGTGAAAAAAGCTCAACTTTTTGAGTTATGCAAGTTTTCATAAAAGTGTGACTTGCAGGCTGGAAAGCCCATTTTTACGCTTCTCTGAGCCTAAAACGTCCGAAAAAGCAATAATTTAATAATGACAATAACTT
Source organism: Urocampus carinirostris (assembly GCF_059441175.1). Lineage (NCBI taxonomy): Eukaryota > Metazoa > Chordata > Actinopteri > Syngnathiformes > Syngnathidae > Urocampus > Urocampus carinirostris. The sequence continues at coordinate 42,935,414 of NC_142359.1, forward strand.
TTGAACCATGCATGCTAGAATCATAATTCTTGCTTTTCTGAGTTGGAAATCTTCTGAATTTTCTATATTTAGTGCAGATTTGGTGAAAAAAGCTCAACTTTTTGAGTTATGCAAGTTTTCATAAAAGTGTGACTTGCAGGCTGGAAAGCCCATTTTTAAGCTTATCTGCGCCTGAAACGTCCGAAAAAGCAATCATTTAATATGACAATAACTTTTGAACCATGCATGCTAGAATCATAAATCTTGCTTTCCTGGGTTGGAAATCTTCTGAATTTTCTATATTTAGTGCAGATTTGGTGAAAAAAGCTCAACTTTTTGAGTTATGCAAGTTTTCATAAAAGTGTGACTTGCAGGCTGGAAAGCCCATTTTTAAGCTTATCTGCGCCTGAAACGTCCGAAAAAGCAATCATTTAATAATGACAATAACTTTTGAACCATGCATGCTAGAATCATAATTCTTGCTTTCCTGGGTTGGAAATCTTCTGAATTTTCTATATTTAGTGCAGATTTGGTGAAAAAAGCTCAACTTTTTGAGTTATGCAAGTTTTCATAAAAGTGTGACTTGCAGGCTGGAAAGCCCATTTTTACGCTTCTCTGAGCCTAAAACGTCCGAAAAAACAATCATTTAATAATGACAATAACTTTTGAACCATGCATGCTAGAATCATAAATCTTGCTTTCCTGGGTTGGAAATCTTCTGAATTTTCTATATTTAGTGCAGATTTGGTGAAAAAAGCTCAACTTTTTGAGTTATGCAAGTTTTCATAAAAGTGTGACTTGCAGGCTGGAAAGCCCATTTTTAAGCTTATCTGCGCCTGAAACGTCCGAAAAAGCAATCATTTAATAATGACAATAACTTTTGAACCATGCATGCTAGAATCATAAATCTTGCTTTCCTGGGTTGGAAATCTTCTGAATTTTCTATATTTAGTGCAGATTTGGTCAAAAAAGCTCAACTTTTTGAGTTATGCAAGTTTTCATAAAAGTGTGACTTGCAGGCTGGAAAGCCCATTTTTAAGCTTATCTGCGCCTGAAACGTCCGAAAAAGCAATCATTTAATAATGACAATAACTTTTGAACCATGCATGCTAGAATCATAATTCTTGCTTTTCTAGGTTGGAAATCTTCTGAATTTTCTATATTTAGTGCAGATTTGGTCAAAAAAGCTCAACTTTTTGAGTTATGCAAGTTTTCATAAAAGTGTGACTTGCAGGCTGGAAAGCCCATTTTTAAGCTTATCTGCGCCTGAAACGTCCGAAAAAGCAATCATTTAATAATGACAATAACTTTTGAACCATGCATGCTAGAATCATAATTCTTGCTTTTCTAGGTTGGAAATCTTCTGAATTTTCTATATTTAGTGCAGATTTGGTGAAAAAAGCTCAACTTTTTGAGTTATGCAAGTTTTCATAAAAGTGTGACTTGCAGGCTGGAAAGCCCATTTTTACGCTTCTCTGAGCCTAAAACGTCCGAAAAAGCAATCATTTAATAATGACAATAACTTTTGAACCATGCATGCTAGAATCATAATTCTTGCTTTCCTGGGTTGGAAATCTTCTGAATTTTCTATATTTAGTGCAGATTTGGTGAAAAAAGCTCAACTTTTTGAGTTATGCAAGTTTTCATAAAAGTGTGACTTGCAGGCTGGAAAGCCCATTTTTACGCTTCTCTGAGCCTAAAACGTCCGAAAAAGCAATCATTTAATAATGACAATAACTTTTGAACCATGCATGCTAGAATCATAAATCTTTCTTTCCTGGGTTGGAAATCTTCTGAATTTTCTATATTTAGTGCAGATTTGGTGAAAAAATCTCAACTTTTTGAGTTATGCAAGTTTTCATAAAAGTGTGACTTGCAGGCTGGAAAGCCCATTTTTAAGCTTATCTGCGCCTGAAACGTCCGAAAAAGCAATCATTTAATAATGACAATAACTTTTGAACCATGCATGCTAGAATCATAAATCTTGCTTTCCTGGGTTGGAAATCTTCTGAATTTTCTATATTTAGTGCAGATTTGGTCAAAAAAGCTCAACTTTTTGAGTTATGCAAGTTTTCATAAAAGTGTGACTTGCAGGCTGGAAAGCCCATTTTTAAGCTTATCTGCGCCTGAAACGTCCGAAAAAGCAATCATTTAATAATGACAATAACTTTTGAACCATGCATGCTAGAATCATAATTCTTGCTTTTCTAGGTTGGAAATCTTCTGAATTTTCTATATTTAGTGCAGATTTGGTCAAAAAAGCTCAACTTTTTGAGTTATGCAAGTTTTCATAAAAGTGTGACTTGCAGGCTGGAGAGCCCATTTTTAAGCTTATCTGCGCCTGAAACGTCCGAAAAAGCAATCATTTAATAATGACAATAACTTTTGAACCATGCATGCTAGAATCATAATTCTTGCTTTTCTAGGTTGGAAATCTTCTGAATTTTCTATATTTAGTGCAGATTTGGTGAAAAAAGCTCAACTTTTTGAGTTATGCAAGTTTTCATAAAAGTGTGACTTGCAGGCTGGAAAGCCCATTTTTACGCTTCTCTGAGCCTAAAACGTCCGAAAAAGCAATCATTTAATAATGACAATAACTTTTGAACCATGCATGCTAGAATCATAATTCTTGCTTTCCTGGGTTGGAAATCTTCTGAATTTTCTATATTTAGTGCAGATTTGGTGAAAAAAGCTCAACTTTTTGAGTTATGCAAGTTTTCATAAAAGTGTGACTTGCAGGCTGGAAAGCCCATTTTTAAGCTTATCTGCGCCTGAAACGTCCGAAAAAGCAATCATTTAATAATGACAATAACTTTTGAACCATGCATGCTAGAATCATAATTCTTGCTTTCCTGGGTTGGAAATCTTCTGAATTTTCTATATTTAGTGCAGATTTGGTCAAAAAAGCTCAACTTTTTGAGTTATGCAAGTTTTCATAAAAGTGTGACTTGCAGGCTGGAAAGCCCATTTTTAAGCTTATCTGCGCCTGAAACGTCCGAAAAAGCAATCATTTAATAATGACAATAACTTTTGAACCATGCATGCTAGAATCATAATTCTTGCTTTTCTAGGTTGGAAATCTTCTGAATTTTCTATATTTAGTGCAGATTTGGTGAAAAAAGCTCAACTTTTTGAGTTATGCAAGTTTTCATAAAAGTGTGACTTGCAGGCTGGAAAGCCCATTTTTACGCTTCTCTGAGCCTAAAACGTCCGAAAAAGCAATCATTTAATAATGACAATAACTTTTGAACCATGCATGCTAGAATCATAAATCTTGCTTTCCTGGGTTGGAAATCTTCTGAATTTTCTATATTTAGTGCAGATTTGGTGAAAAAAGCTCAACTTTTTGAGTTATGCAAGTTTTCATAAAAGTGTGACTTGCAGGCTGGAAAGCCCATTTTTAAGCTTATCTGCGCCTGAAACGTCCGAAAAAGCAATCATTTAATAATGACAATAACTTTTGAACCATGCATGCTAGAATCATAATTCTTGCTTTCCTGGGTTGGAAATCTTCTGAATTTTCTATATTTAGTGCAGATTTGGTCAAAAAAGCTCAACTTTTTGAGTTATGCAAGTTTTCATAAAAGTGTGACTTGCAGGCTGGAAAGCCCATTTTTAAGCTTATCTGCGCCTGAAACGTCCGAAAAAGCAATCATTTAATAATGACAATAACTTTTGAACCATGCATGCTAGAATCATAATTCTTGCTTTTCTAGGTTGGAAATCTTCTGAATTTTCTATATTTAGTGCAGATTTGGTGAAAAAAGCTCAACTTTTTGAGTTATGCAAGTTTTCATAAAAGTGTGACTTGCAGGCTGGAAAGCCCATTTTTACGCTTCTCTGAGCCTAAAACGTCCGAAAAAGCAATCATTTAATAATGACAATAACTTTTGAACCATGCATGCTAGAATCATAATTCTTGCTTTCCTGGGTTGGAAATCTTCTGAATTTTCTATATTTAGTGCAGATTTGGTGAAAAAAGCTCAACTTTTTGAGTTATGCAAGTTTTCATAAAAGTGTGACTTGCAGGCTGGAAAGCCCATTTTTAAGCTTATCTGCGCCTGAAACGTCCGAAAAAGCAATCATTTAATAATGACAATAACTTTTGAACCATGCATGCTAGAATCATAATTCTTGCTTTCCTGGGTTGGAAATCTTCTGAATTTTCTATATTTAGTGCAGATTTGGTGAAAAAAGCTCAACTTTTTGAGTTATGCAAGTTTTCATAAAAGTGTGACTTGCAGGCTGGAAAGCCCATTTTTACGCTTCTCTGAGCCTAAAACGTCCGAAAAAGCAATCATTTAATAATGACAATAACTTTTGAACCATGCATGCTAGAATCATAAATCTTGCTTTCCTGGGTTGGAAATCTTCTGAATTTTCTATATTTAGTGCAGATTTGGTGAAAAAATCTCAACTTTTTGAGTTATGCAAGTTTTCATAAAAGTGTGACTTGCAGGCTGGAAAGCCCATTTTTAAGCTTATCTGCGCCTGAAACGTCCGAAAAAGCAATCATTTAATAATGACAATAACTTTTGAACCATGCATGCTAGAATCATAAATCTTGCTTTCCTGGGTTGGAAATCTTCTGAATTATCTATATTTAGTGCAGATTTGGTCAAAAAAGCTCAACTTTTTGAGTTATGCAAGTTTTCATAAAAGTGTGACTTGCAGGCTGGAAAGCCCATTTTTAAGCTTATCTGCGCCTGAAACGTCCGAAAAAGCAATCATTTAATAATGACAATAACTTTTGAACCATGCATGCTAGAATCATAATTCTTGCTTTTCTAGGTTGGAAATCTTCTGAATTTTCTATATTTAGTGCAGATTTGGTGAAAAAAGCTCAACTTTTTGAGTTATGCAAGTTTTCATAAAAGTGTGACTTGCAGGCTGGAAAGCCCATTTTTACGCTTCTCTGAGCCTAAAACGTCCGAAAAAGCAATCATTTAATAATGACAATAACTTTTGAACCATGCATGCTAGAATCATGATTCTTGCTTTCCTGGGTTGGAAATCTTCTGAATTTTCTATATTTAGTGCAGATTTGGTGAAAAAAGCTCAACTTTTTGAGTTATGCAAGTTTTCATAAAAGTGTGACTTGCAGGCTGGAAAGCCCATTTTTACGCTTCTCTGAGCCTAAAACGTCCGAAAAACTAATCATTTAATAATGACAATAACTTTTGAACCATGCATGCTAGAATCATAATTCTTGCTTTTCTGGGTTGGAAATCTTCTGAATTTTCTATATTTAGTGCAGATTTGGTGAAAAAAGCTCAACTTTTTGAGTTATGCAAGTTTTCATAAAAGTGTGACTTGCAGGCTGGAAAGCCCATTTTTACGCTTCTCTGAGCCTAAAACGTCCGAAAAAGCAATAATTTAATAATGACAATAACTTTTGAACCATGCATGCTAGAATCATAATTCTTGCTTTTCTGAGTTGGAAATCTTCTGAATTTTCTATATTTAGTGCAGATTTGGTGAAAAAAGCTCAACTTTTTGAGTTATGCAAGTTTTCATATTAGTGTGACTTGCAGGCTGGAAAGCCCATTTTTAAGCTTATCTGCGCCTGAAACGTCCGAAAAAGCAATCATTTAATATGACAATAACTTTTGAACCATGCATGCTAGAATCATAAATCTTGCTTTCCTGGGTTGGAAATCTTCTGAATTTTCTATATTTAGTGCAGATTTGGTGAAAAAAGCTCAACTTTTTGAGTTATGCAAGTTTTCATAAAAGTGTGACTTGCAGGCTGGAAAGCCCATTTTTAAGCTTATCTGCGCCTGAAACGTCCGAAAAAGCAATCATTTAATAATGACAATAACTTTTGAACCATGCATGCTAGAATCATAATTCTTGCTTTCCTGGGTTGGAAATCTTCTGAATTTTCTATATTTAGTGCAGATTTGGTGAAAAAAGCTCAACTTTTTGAGTTATGCAAGTTTTCATAAAAGTGTGACTTGCAGGCTGGAAAGCCCATTTTTAAGCTTATCTGCGCCTGAAACGTCCGAAAAAGCAATCATTTAATAATGACAATAACTTTTGAACCATGCATGCTAGAATCATAATTCTTGCTTTCCTGGGTTGGAAATCTTCTGAATTTTCTATATTTAGTGCAGATTTGGTGAAAAAAGCTCAACTTTTTGAGTTATGCAAGTTTTCATAAAAGTGTGACTTGCAGGCTGGAAAGCCCATTTTTACGCTTCTCTGAGCCTAAAACGTCCGAAAAAGCAATCATTTAATAATGACAATAACTTTTGAACCATGCATGCTAGAATCATAAATCTTGCTTTCCTGGGTTGGAAATCTTCTGAATTTTCTATATTTAGTGCAGATTTGGTGAAAAAATCTCAACTTTTTGAGTTATGCAAGTTTTCATAAAAGTGTGACTTGCAGGCTGGAAAGCCCATTTTTAAGCTTATCTGCGCCTGAAACGTCCGAAAAAGCAATCATTTAATAATGACAATAACTTTTGAACCATGCATGCTAGAATCATAAATCTTGCTTTCCTGGGTTGGAAATCTTCTGAATTTTCTATATTCAGTGCAGATTTGGTGAAAAAAGCTCAACTTTTTGAGTTATGCAAGTTTTCATAAAAGTGTGACTTGCAGGCTGGAAAGCCCATTTTTAAGCTTATCTGCGCCTGAAACGTCCGAAAAAGCAATCATTTAATAATGACAATAACTTTTGAACCATGCATGCTAGAATCATAATTCTTGCTTTTCTAGGTTGGAAATCTTCTGAATTTTCTATATTTAGTGCAGATTTGGTGAAAAAAGCTCAACTTTTTGAGTTATGCAAGTTTTCATAAAAGTGTGACTTGCAGGCTGGAAAGCCCATTTTTACGCTTCTCTGAGCCTAAAACGTCCGAAAAAGCAATCATTTAATAATGACAATAACTTTTGAACCATGCATGCTAGAATCATAATTCTTGCTTTCCTGGGTTGGAAATCTTCTGAATTTTCTATATTTAGTGCAGATTTGGTGAAAAAAGCTCAACTTTTTGAGTTATGCAAGTTTTCATAAAAGTGTGACTTGCAGGCTGGAAAGCCCATTTTTAAGCTTATCTGCGCCTGAAACGTCCGAAAAAGCAATCATTTAATAATGACAATAACTTTTGAACCATGCATGCTAGAATCATAATTCTTGCTTTTCTAGGTTGGAAATCTTCTGAATTTTCTATATTTAGTGCAGATTTGGTGAAAAAAGCTCAACTTTTTGAGTTATGCAAGTTTTCATAAAAGTGTGACTTGCAGGCTGGAAAGCCCATTTTTACGCTTCTCTGAGCCTAAAACGTCCGAAAAAGCAATCATTTAATAATGACAATAACTTTTGAACCATGCATGCTAGAATCATAATTCTTGCTTTCCTGGGTTGGAAATCTTCTGAATTTTCTATATTTAGTGCAGATTTGGTGAAAAAAGCTCAACTTTTTGAGTTATGCAAGTTTTCATAAAAGTGTGACTTGCAGGCTGGAAAGCCCATTTTTACGCTTCTCTGAGCCTAAAACGTCCGAAAAAGCAATCATTTAATAATGACAATAACTTTTGAACCATGCATGCTAGAATCATAATTCTTGCTTTCCTGGGTTGGAAATCTTCTGAATTTTCTATATTTAGTGCAGATTTGGTAAAAAAAAGCTCAACTTTTTGAGTTATGCAAGTTTTCATAAAAGTGTGACTTGCAGGCTGGAAAGCCCATTTTTAAGCTTATCTGCGCCTGAAACGTCCGAAAAAGCAATCATTTAATAATGACAATAACTTTTGAACCATGCATGCTAGAATCATAATTCTTGCTTTTCTAGGTTGGAAATCTTCTGAATTTTCTATATTTAGTGCAGATTTGGTGAAAAAAGCTCAACTTTTTGAGTTATGCAAGTTTTCATAAAAGTGTGACTTGCAGGCTGGAAAGCCCATTTTTACGCTTCTCTGAGCCTAAAACGTCCGAAAAAGCAATCATTTAATAATGACAATAACTTTTGAACCATGCATGCTAGAATCATAATTCTTGCTTTCCTGGGTTGGAAATCTTCTGAATTTTCTATATTTAGTGCAGATTTGGTGAAAAAAGCTCAACTTTTTGAGTTATGCAAGTTTTCATAAAAGTGTGACTTGCAGGCTGGAAAGCCCATTTTTAAGCTTATCTGCGCCTGAAACGTCCGAAAAAGCAATCATTTAATAATGACAATAACTTTTGAACCATGCATGCTAGAATCATAATTCTTGCTTTTCTAGGTTGGAAATCTTCTGAATTTTCTATATTTAGTGCAGATTTGGTGAAAAAAGCTCAACTTTTTGAGTTATGCAAGTTTTCATAAAAGTGTGACTTGCAGGCTGGAAAGCCCATTTTTACGCTTCTCTGAGCCTAAAACGTCCGAAAAAGCAATCATTTAATAATGACAATAACTTTTGAACCATGCATGCTAGAATCATAATTCTTGCTTTCCTGGGTTGGAAATCTTCTGAATTTTCTATATTTAGTGCAGATTTGGTGAAAAAAGCTCAACTTTTTGAGTTATGCAAGTTTTCATAAAAGTGTGACTTGCAGGCTGGAAAGCCCATTTTTAAGCTTATCTGCGCCTGAAACGTCCGAAAAAGCAATCATTTAATAATGACAATAACTTTTGAACCATGCATGCTAGAATCATAAATCTTGCTTTCCTGGGTTGGAAATCTTCTGAATTTTCTATATTTAGTGCAGATTTGGTCAAAAAAGCTCAACTTTTTGAGTTATGCAAGTTTTCATAAAAGTGTGACTTGCAGGCTGGAAAGCCCATTTTTAAGCTTATCTGCGCCTGAAACGTCCGAAAAAGCAATCATTTAATAATGACAATAACTTTTGAACCATGCATGCTAGAATCATAATTCTTGCTTTTCTAGGTTGGAAATCTTCTGAATTTTCTATATTTAGTGCAGATTTGGTCAAAAAAGCTCAACTTTTCGAGTTATGCAAGTTTTCATAAAAGTGTGACTTGCAGGCTGGAAAGCCCATTTTTAAGCTTATCTGCGCCTGAAACGTCCGAAAAAGCAATCATTTAATAATGACAATAACTTTTGAACCATGCATGCTAGAATCATAATTCTTGCTTTTCTAGGTTGGAAATCTTCTGAATTTTCTATATTTAGTGCAGATTTGGTGAAAAAAGCTCAACTTTTTGAGTTATGCAAGTTTTCATAAAAGTGTGACTTGCAGGCTGGAAAGCCCATTTTTACGCTTCTCTGAGCCTAAAACGTCCGAAAAAGCAATCATTTAATAATGACAATAACTTTTGAACCATGCATGCTAGAATAATAATTCTTGCTTTCCTGGGTTGGAAATCTTCTGAATTTTCTATATTTAGTGCAGATTTGGTGAAAAAAGCTCAACTTTTTGAGTTATGCAAGTTTTCATAAAAGTGTGACTTGCAGGCTGGAAAGCCCATTTTTACGCTTCTCTGAGCCTAAAACGTCCGAAAAAGCAATCATTTAATAATGACAATAACTTTTGAACCATGCATGCTAGAATCATAATTCTTGCTTTTCTAGGTTGGAAATCTTCTGAATTTTCTATATTTAGTGCAGATTTGGTGAAAAAAGCTCAACTTTTTGAGTTATGCAAGTTTTCATAAAAGTGTGACTTGCAGGCTGGAAAGCCCATTTTTACGCTTCTCTGAGCCTAAAACGTCCGAAAAAGCAATCATTTAATAATGACAATAACTTTTGAACCATGCATGCTAGAATCATAATTCTTGCTTTCCTGGGTTGGAAATCTTCTGAATTTTCTATATTTAGTGCAGATTTGGTGAAAAAAGCTCAACTTTTTGAGTTATGCAAGTTTTCATAAAAGTGTGACTTGCAGGCTGGAAAGCCCATTTTTAAGCTTATCTGCGCCTGAAACGTCCGAAAAAGCAATCATTTAATAATGACAATAACTTTTGAACCATGCATGCTAGAATCATAATTCTTGCTTTCCTGGGTTGGAAATCTTCTGAATTTTCTATATTTAGTGCAGATTTGGTCAAAAAAGCTCAACTTTTTGAGTTATGCAAGTTTTCATAAAAGTGTGACTTGCAGGCTGGAAAGCCCATTTTTAAGCTTATCTGCGCCTGAAACGTCCGAAAAAGCAATCATTTAATAATGACAATAACTTTTGAACCATGCATGCTAGAATCATAATTCTTGCTTTTCTAGGTTGGAAATCTTCTGAATTTTCTATATTTAGTGCAGATTTGGTGAAAAAAGCTCAACTTTTTGAGTTATGCAAGTTTTCATAAAAGTGTGACTTGCAGGCTGGAAAGCCCATTTTTACGCTTCTCTGAGCCTAAAACGTCCGAAAAAGCAATCATTTAATAATGACAATAACTTTTGAACCATGCATGCTAGAATCATAATTCTTGCTTTCCTGGGTTGGAAATCTTCTGAATTTTCTATATTTAGTGCAGATTTGGTGAAAAAAGCTCAACTTTTTGAGTTATGCAAGTTTTCATAAAAGTGTGACTTGCAGGCTGGAAAGCCCATTTTTAAGCTTATCTGCGCCTGAAACGTCCGAAAAAGCAATCATTTAATAATGACAATAACTTTTGAACCATGCATGCTAGAATCATAATTCTTGCTTTCCTGGGTTGGAAATCTTCTGAATTTTCTATATTTAGTGCAGATTTGGTGAAAAAAGCTCAACTTTTTGAGTTATGCAAGTTTTCATAAAAGTGTGACTTGCAGGCTGGAAAGCCCATTTTTACGCTTCTCTGAGCCTAAAACGTCCGAAAAAGCAATCATTTAATAATGACAATAACTTTTGAACCATGCATGCTAGAATCATAAATCTTGCTTTCCTGGGTTGGAAATCTTCTGAATTTTCTATATTTAGTGCAGATTTGGTGAAAAAATCTCAACTTTTTGAGTTATGCAAGTTTTCATAAAAGTGTGACTTGCAGGCTGGAAAGCCCATTTTTAAGCTTATCTGCGCCTGAAACGTCCGAAAAAGCAATCATTTAATAATGACAATAACTTTTGAACCATGCATGCTAGAATCATAAATCTTGCTTTCCTGGGTTGGAAATCTTCTGAATTTTCTATATTTAGTGCAGATTTGGTGAAAAAAGCTCAACTTTTTGAGTTATGCAAGTTTTCATAAAAGTGTGACTTGCAGGCTGGAAAGCCCATTTTTAAGCTTATCTGCGCCTGAAACGTCCGAAAAAGCAATCATTTAATAATGACAATAACTTTTGAACCATGCATGCTAGAATCATGATTCTTGCTTTCCTGGGTTGGAAATCTTCTGAATTTTCTATATTTAGTGCAGATTTGGTGAAAAAAGCTCAACTTTTTGAGTTATGCAAGTTTTCATACAAGTGTGACTTGCAGGCTCAAAAGCTCTCTTACGCGTATCTGCGCCTGAAACGTCCGAAAAAGCAATCATTTAATAATGACAATAACTTATGAACCATGCATGCTAGAATCATGATTCTTGCTTTCCTGGGTTGGAAATCTTCTGAATTTTCTATATTTAGTGCAGATTTGGTGAAAAAAGCTCAACTTTTTGAGTTATGCAAGTTTTCATACAAGTGTGACTTGCAGGCTCAAAAGCTCTCTTACGCGTATCTGCGCCTGAAACGTCCGAAAAAGCAATCATTTAATAATGACAATAACTTATGAACCATGCATGCTAGAATCATGATTCTTGCTTTCCTGGGTTGGAAATCTTCTGAATTTTCTATATTTAGTTCAGATTTGGTGAAAAAAGCTCAACTTTTTGAGTTATGCAAGTTTTCATACAAGTGTGACTTGCAGGCTCAAAAGCTCTCTTTTACGCGTATCTGCGCCTGAAACGTCCGAAAAAGCAATCATTTAATAATGACAATAACTTTTGAACCATGCATGCTACAATCATGATTCTTGCTTTCCTGGGTTGGAAATCTTCTGAATTTTCTATATTTAGTGCAGATTTGGTGAAAAAAGCTCAACTTTTTGAGTTATGCAAGTTTTCATACAAGTGTGACTTGCAGGCTCAAAAGCTCTGTTTTACGCGTATCTGCGCCTGAAACGTCCGAAAAAGCAATCATTTAATAATGACAATAACTTTTGAACCATGCATGCTAGAATCATGATTCTTGCTTTCCTGGGTTGGAAATCTTCTGAATTTTCTATATTTAGTGCAGATTTGGTGAAAAAAGCTCAACTTTTTGAGTTATGCAAGTTTTCATACAAGTGTGACTTGCAGGCTCAAAAGCTCTGTTTTACGCGTATCTGCGCCTGAAACGTCCGAAAAAGCAATCATTTAATAATGACAATAACTTTTGAACCATGCATGCTAGAATCATGATTCTTGCTTTCCTGGGTTGGAAATCTTCTGAATTTTCTATATTTAGTGCAGATTTGGTGAAAAAAGCTCAACTTTTTGAGTTATGCAAGTTTTCATACAAGTGTGACTTGCAGGCTCAAAAGCTCTGTTTTACGCGTATCTGCGCCTGAAACGTCCGAAAAAGCAATCATTTAATAATGACAATAACTTTTGAACCATGCATGCTAGAATCATGATTCTTGCTTTCCTGGGTTGGAAATCTTCTGAATTTTCTATATTTAGTGCAGATTTGGTGAAAAAAGCTCAACTTTTTGAGTTATGCAAGTTTTCATACAAGTGTGACTTGCAGGCTCAAAAGCTCTGTTTTACGCGTATCTGCGCCTGAAATGTCCGAAAAAGCAGTCATTTAATTATGACAATAACTTTTGAACCATGCATGCTAGAATCATGATTCTTGCTTTCCTGGGTTGGAAATCTTCTGAATTTTCTATATTTAGTGCAGATTTGGTGAAAAAAGCTCAACTTTTTGAGTTATGCAAGTTTTCATACAAGTGTGACTTGCAGGCTCAAAAGCTCTCTTTTACGCGTATCTGCGCCTGAAACGTCCGAAAAAGCAATCATTTAATAATGACAATAACTTTTGAACCATGCATGCTAGAATCATGATTCTTGCTTTCCTGGGTTGGAAATCTTCTGAATTTTCTATATTTAGTGCAGATTTGGTGAAAAAAGCTCAACTTTTTGAGTTATGCAAGTTTTCATACAAGTGTGACTTGCAGGCTCAAAAGCTCTCTTACGCGTATCTGCGCCTGAAACGTCCGAAAAAGCAATCATTTAATAATGACAATAACTTATGAACCATGCATGCTAGAATCATGATTCTTGCTTTCCTGGTTGGAAATCTTCTGAATTTTCTATATTTAGTGCAGATTTGGTGAAAAAAGCTCAACTTTTTGAGTTATGCAAGTTTTCATACAAGTGTGACTTGCAGGCTCAAAAGCTCTCTTTTACGCGTATCTGCGCCTGAAACGTCCGAAAAAGCAATCATTTAATAATGACAATAACTTTTGAACCATGCATGCTACAATCATGATTCTTGCTTTCCTGGGTTGGAAATCTTCTGAATTTTCTATATTTAGTGCAGATTTGGTGAAAAAAGCTCAACTTTTTGAGTTATGCAAGTTTTCATACAAGTGTGACTTGCAGGCTCAAAAGCTCTGTTTTACGCGTATCTGCGCCTGAAACGTCCGAAAAAGCAATCATTTAATAATGACAATAACTTTTGAACCATGCATGCTAGAATCATGATTCTTGCTTTCCTGGGTGTGAAATCTTCTGAATTTTCTATATTTAGTGCAGATTTGGTGAAAAAAGCTCAACTTTTTGAGTTATGCAAGTTTTCATACAAGTGTGACTTGCAGGCTCAAAAGCTCTGTTTCACGCGTATCTGCGCCTGAAATGTCCGAAAAAGCAGTCATTTAATTATGACAATAACTTTTGAACCATGCATGCTAGAATCATGATTCTTGCTTTCCTGGGTTGGAAATCTTCTGAATTTTCTATATTTAGTGCAGATTTGGTGAAAAAAGCTCAACTTTTTGAGTTATGGAAGTTTTCATACAAGTGTGACTTGCAGGCTCAAAAGCTCTCTTTTACGCGTATCTGCGCCTGAAACGTCCGAAAAAGCAATCATTTAATAATGACAATAACTTTTGAACCATGCATGCTAGAATCATGATTCTTGCTTTCCTGGGTTGGAAATCTTCTGAATTTTCTATATTTAGTGCAGATTTGGTAAAAAAAGCTCAACTTTTTGAGTTATGCAAGTTTTCATACAAGTGTGACTTGCAGGCTCAAAAGCTCTCTTTTACGCGTATCTGCGCCTGAAACGTCCGAAAAAGCAATCATTTAATAATGACAATAACTTTTGAACCATGCATGCTAGAATCATGATTCTTGCTTTCCTGGGTTGGAAATCTTCTGAATTTTCTATATTTAGTGCAGATTTGGTGAAAAAAGCTCAACTTTTTGAGTTATGCAAGTTTTCATACAAGTGTGACTTGCAGGCTCAAAAGCTCTCTTTTACGCGTATCTGCGCCTGAAACGTCCGAAAAAGCAATCATTTGATAATGACAATAACTTTTGAACCATGCATGCTACAATCATGATTCTTGCTTTCCTGGGTTGGAAATCTTCTGAATTTTCTATATTTAGTGCAGATTTGGTGAAAAAAGCTCAACTTTTTGAGTTATGCAAGTTTTCATACAAGTGTGACTTGCAGGCTCAAAAGCTCTCTTTTACGCGTATCTGCGCCTGAAACGTCCGAAAAAGCAATCATTTAATAATGACAATAACTTTTGAACCATGCATGCTAGAATCATGATTCTTGCTTTCCTGGGTTGGAAATCTTCTGAATTTTCTATATTTAGTGCAGATTTGGTGAAAAAAGCTCAACTTTTTGAGTTATGCAAGTTTTCATACAAGTGTGACTTGCAGGCTCAAAAGCTCTGTTTTACGCGTATCTGCGCCTGAAACGTCCGAAAAAGCAATCATTTAATAATGACAATAACTTTTGAACCATGCATGCTAGAATCATGATTCTTGCTTTCCTGGGTTGGAAATCTTCTGAATTTTCCATATTTAGTGCAGATTTGGTGAAAAAAGCTCAACTTTTTGAGTTATGCAAGTTTTCATACAAGTGTGACTTGCAGGCTCAAAAGCTCTGTTTTACGCGTATCTGCGCCTGAAACGTCCGAAAAAGCAATCATTTAATAATGACAATAACTTTTGAACCATGCATGCTAGAATCATGATTCTTGCTTTCCTGGGTTGGAAATCTTCTGAATTTTCTATATTTAGTGCAGATTTGGTGAAAAAAGCTCAACTTTTTGAGTTATGCAAGTTTTCATACAAGTGTGACTTGCAGGCTCAAAAGCTCTGTTTTACGCGTATCTGCGCCTGAAATGTCCGAAAAAGCAGTCATTTAATTATGACAATAACTTTTGAACCATGCATGCTAGAATCATGATTCTTGCTTTCCTGGGTTGGAAATCTTCTGAATTTTCTATATTTAGTGCAGATTTGGTGAAAAAAGCTCAACTTTTTGAGTTATGCAAGTTTTCATACAAGTGTGACTTGCAGGCTCAAAAGCTCTCTTTTACGCGTATCTGCGCCTGAAACGTCCGAAAAAGCAATCATTTAATAATGACAATAACTTTTGAACCATGCATGCTACAATCATGATTCTTGCTTTCCTGGGTTGGAAATCTTCTGAATTTTCTATATTTAGTGCAGATTTGGTGAAAAAAGCTCAACTTTTTGAGTTATGCAAGTTTTCATACAAGTGTGACTTGCAGGCTCAAAAGCTCTCTTTTACGCGTATCTGCGCCTGAAACGTCCGAAAAAGCAATCATTTAATAATGACAATAACTTTTGAACCATGCATGCTAGAATCATGATTCTTGCTTTCCTGGGTTGGAAATCTTCTGAATTTTCTATATTTAGTGCAGATTTGGTGAAAAAGGCTCAACTTTTTGAGTTATGCAAGTTTTCATACAAGTGTGACTTGCAGGCTCAAAAGCTCTGTTTTACGCGTATCTGCGCCTGAAACGTCCGAAAAAGCAATCATTTAATAATGACAATAACTTTTGAACCATGCATGCTAGAATCATGATTCTTGCTTTCCTGGGTTGGAAATCTTCTGAATTTTCCATATTTAGTGCAGATTTGGTGAAAAAAGCTCAACTTTTTGAGTTATGCAAGTTTTCATACAAGTGTGACTTGCAGGCTCAAAAGCTCTGTTTTACGCGTATCTGCGCCTGAAACGTCCGAAAAAGCAATCATTTAATAATGACAATAACTTTTGAACCATGCATGCTAGAATCATGATTCTTGCTTTCCTGGGTTGGAAATCTTCTGAATTTTCTATATTTAGTGCAGATTTGGTGAAAAAAGCTCAACTTTTTGAGTTATGCAAGTTTTCATACAAGTGTGACTTGCAGGCTCAAAAGCTCTGTTTTACGCGTATCTGCGCCTGAAATGTCCGAAAAAGCAGTCATTTAATTATGACAATAACTTTTGAACCATGCATGCTAGAATCATGATTCTTGCTTTCCTGGGTTGGAAATCTTCTGAATTTTCTATATTTAGTGCAGATTTGGTGAAAAAAGCTCAACTTTTTGAGTTATGCAAGTTTTCATACAAGTGTGACTTGCAGGCTCAAAAGCTCTGTTTTACGCGTATCTGCGCCTGAAATGTCCGAAAAAGCAGTCATTTAATTATGACAATAACTTTTGAACCATGCATGCTAGAATCATGATTCTTGCTTTCCTGGGTTGGAAATCTTCTGAATTTTCTATATTTAGTGCAGATTTGGTGAAAAAAGCTCAACTTTTTGAGTTATGCAAGTTTTCATACAAGTGTGACTTGCAGGCTCAAAAGCTCTCTTTTACGCGTATCTGCGCCTGAAACGTCCGAAAAAGCAATCATTTAATAATGACAATAACTTTTGAACCATGCATGCTACAATCATGATTCTTGCTTTCCTGGGTTGGAAATCTTCTGAATTTTCTATATTTAGTGCAGATTTGGTGAAAAAAGCTCAACTTTTTGAGTTATGCAAGTTTTCATACAAGTGTGACTTGCAGGCTCAAAAGCTCTCTTTTACGCGTATCTTCGCCTGAAACGTCCGAAAAAGCAATCATTTAATAATGACAATAACTTTTGAACCATGCATGCTAGAATCATGATTCTTGCTTTCCTGGGTTGGAAATCTTCTGAATTTTCTATATTTAGTGCAGATTTGGTGAAAAAGCTCAACTTTTTGAGTTATGCAAGTTTTCATACAAGTGTGACTTGCAGGCTCAAAAGCTCTCTTTTACGCGTATCTGCGCCTGAAACGTCCGAAAAAGCAATCATTTAATAATGACAATAACTTTTGAACCAAGCATGCTATAATCATGATTCTTGCTTTCCTGGGTTGGAAATCTTCTGAATTTTCTATATTTAGTGCAGATTTGGTGAAAAAAGCTCAACTTTTTGAGTTATGCAAGTTTTCATACAAGTGTGACTTGCAGGCTCAAAAGCTCTCTTTTACGCGTATCTGCGCCTGAAACGTCCGAAAAAGCAATCATTTAATAATGACAATAACTTTTGAACCATGTATGCTAGAATCTTGATTCTTGCTTTCCTGGGTTGGAAATCTTCTGAATTTTCTATATTTAGTGCAGATTTGGTGAAAAAAGCTCAACTTTTTGAGTTATGCAAGTTTTCATACAAGTGTGACTTGCAGTCTCAAAAGCTCTCTTTTACGCGTATCTGCGCCTGAAACGTCCGAAAAAGCAATCATTTAATAATGACAATAACTTTTGAACCATGCATGCTAGAATCATGATTCTTGCTTTCCTGGGTTGGAAATCTTCTGAATTTTCTATATTTAGTGCAGATTTGGTGAAAAAAGCTCAACTTTTTGAGTTATGCAAGTTTTCATACAAGTGTGACTTGCAGGCTCGAAAAGCTCTGTTTTACGCGTATCTGCGCCTGAAACGTCCGAAAAAGCAATCATTTAATAATGACAATAACTTTTGAACCATGCATGCTAGAATCATAATTCTTGCTTTCCTGGGTTGGAAATCTTCTGAATTTTCTATATTTAGTGCAGATTTGGTGAAAAAAGCTCAACTTTTTGAGTTATGCAAGTTTTCATAAAAGTGTGACTTGCAGGCTGGAAAGCCCATTTTTAAGCTTATCTGCGCCTGAAACGTCCGAAAAAGCAATCATTTAATAATGACAATAACTTTTGAACCATGCATGCTAGAATCATAAATCTTGCTTTCCTGGGTTGGAAATCTTCTGAATTTCTATATTTAGTGCAGATTTGGTGAAAAAAGCTCAACTTTTTGAGTTATGCAAGTTTTCATAAAAGTGTGACTTGCAGGCTGGAAAGCCCATTTTTAAGCTTATCTGCGCCTGAAACGTCCGAAAAAGCAATCATTTAATAATGACAATAACTTTTGAACCATGCATGCTAGAATCATAATTCTTGCTTTCCTGGGTTGGAAATCTTCTGAATTTTCTATATTTAGTGCAGATTTGGTGAAAAAAGCTCAACTTTTTGAGTTATGCAAGTTTTCATAAAAGTGTGACTTGCAGGCTGGAAAGCCCATTTTTAAGCTTATCTGCGCCTGAAACGTCCGAAAAAGCAATCATTTAATAATGACAATAACTTTTGAACCATGCATGCTAGAATCATAATTCTTGCTTTTCTGGGTTGGAAATC